>NC_056740.1:87328969-87346469 GCF_019279795.1 Protopterus annectens | reverse complement strand
TGCGATAGTGACAGTCTTTAGGTGTAGGGGTGGGTTAAGTGAGTTAGGGTTAGGGTGCAGGTAGGGTGAGTATGCGATAGTGTCGGACCTTGGGGTTAGGGGTGGGTTAAGTGAGTTAGGGTTAGGGTGCAGGTAGGGTGAGTGTGCGATAGTGTCGGACCTTGGGGTTAGGGGTGGGTTAAGTGAGTTAGGGTTAGGGTGCAGGTAGGGTAAGTGTGCGATAGTGTCGGACCTTAGGGTTAGGGTTTGGGTTAGGGCTAGTGGCTATGCTATGTAGTGTAATGTGTTGTTTACGTTCGGTGTGTTGGTGTAATGGTGTTTTTTGCGTTGTCGGTTTTGTGTGTTGTTGGTTATCTGGTCTCGGTGGTTTGTGTGTTGGCGAACTGGCGTGTCGGTTTTTTAAAGTAGACCCATATATATATATATATATATATATATATATATATATATATATATATATATAAATATATATATATATATATATATACACACACACACACACACAGACACATATATATATATATATATATATATATATATATATATATATATATATATATATGTATATATATATATATATATATGTATATAAAGAGAGAGAGAGCTCCTATTACGTAGTCGAACTCTTACAAGTTCGAACATTATATGGTTGAAACTATATGCTCGAACTTGCAAAAGTTGGAGTACATGAAAAAAAAAATAAAAAACAAAAAACATAACTAACTGTTGTAAGCAGGATGGCGAGCATCTCTGCACCCCCCCACACCCCCTGCTCTTTAAATATACCAACTCTGAGATCGCACTACAGTGGAGAAAGGAACAGGTATTATTACAACAGCTATGGCCTTGGGTTGGGCAGTGGTGTGCTTGTACACAGTATAATTACAGCCTTCTTATACCTACTTTATACTTTCACTTACCTGGAAGACCTGTGGAGGGAATGTTTGTTAATACTACATGACCCATATTCACATAGTCAGGGTTATATATGTGCACTCATACTGTGTGTATGTGTGTGTTACTGACATATTCTGCCTTAATTTCTATTGTGTCACTCTAGTTGTTGGTAATGGGGACCAGTATCTGTGACAGCATGACATTTATGAACATTTTTTGGGGGAGACCACTTGGTGTTTGTACTTATCTTGCTGTAATTTGCAGCCTTGGGGTTGGACTGTGGGTGTTGGACACAGTATTACTACTGGTTTCTTATAGCTACTTTATACCTTCTTTCACCTGGAAAATTTGTGGAGGGAATTTATGTTGACACTACTTGACTGTTTCTACACATATTCACAAAATGCTGCTTGAAATTAAGCATATAGCTTTCTACCACTCCTGAGATTCGTACCGTGTCTGTTTCTGCTAAAAATGCAACATGTTTGTATTTCATCAGAACAAGCTATTGAGAAACTGCTGTCACTTTCTTGAATGTTTTCTGTCTAATTCTCTCTTGGTTGTACAATCTGACCTTGTGATTACAACATTCTTTTATATACATTCCTATACATACCTTTTGACATAGCACAGTGTGGAAAACAGCCATTAACACATTACTATTCTGATATCAGATCTTGGTGCATGAAACTTTCCAGTCATACGATACCAGAGTAAACACAACCAGGCTGGGGTTGTCACTTTTATTGACAGGTAATTACACTTTTATTGATATATGATTTGTATGTCACTGTTACTCTCCTACTGGCTTCTTCAGTTACTAAACACCATACCCATGTTTAAATACTACAAGATGACATTCTACTAAGTTTTATTTATTTGCCCTACATAATACCAACTAGATTGTTACTTACCAGCCTCACAACACAGCTTTTGCAGCCTGCTGGCGTGAGCTTCCAAGTTCACAGCCCTCTCATCTGCAGCTGTACAGGAGATAAGCAAAAACATTTATGCATGCATACCCATCACATACACAGGATGGACTTTGGAGAACACCTATTTTAACTAATACTTACACATGGCTAGAGCATTCCCTGCCCGGGCATCTTGGACCCACTGGTCCACAAGGTCCCTCTTCCTCTGCTTCAAGTCAGCAAAGTGTTGCCAGACCTGCTCATCAGTCTGAGAATGCCAGTGGCAGTGGTGAGATCTCGGGCAAGTTGGTCCCAGGCCTCCACTTTGTATTGGGAGCCCTGGTACTGGTCCTGAAGCAGTTGCCCTTCATGGTCTTTAATGAGGAGTCCAACCATGACCCTGGACTCCTGAATGCCCAGACACTGCACCCGAAAGTGCACACCTTCACCAACACCTGCCATAGTGCCTACAGTGGGGAGCTACAACTGGTTATGAGCTGTATTCAAGCCTGCATGGTTTAAATAGGACTAATTTCCCACCATTTACCATGATTGGACAGTTTTGAAATTGCTGGGCTAAACTAAGCACTGGGCAAACCTACTTAGCTAAGATAACTATTGCTTACAGGGATGGATGCTTAGCCCTGCTTACCAGTACGCAAATCCACTTAGCTATGTTACATCTTCCTTAAACTTTAAGTTTCATTGACACCTCACATTTAGGGCTGCTATACTACCCTTGTTAGCATATACATAATAATATTCACTACCTATTTATGAAAAATACATTTTATTTGTGTTTCACATATGAAAACATATAGACAGCTGTGGGGCTCAAACCATGCCTGCCTGCATGTTAAGAAAATGCTCTAACCACTACACTATTCCAGTTTCACAATTAATGCTGTGTATATTTCTATTTAGCTTTCTTTGATGTTTAAAGTCATGACGGGCAAACCCGTGCAGCTACACTTAAATTTTATTGCACACAGGAACAAAAAAATACAAACACACCCCGGGATTCATGAAGCTCGGCGCAAGGCCGGTGTAAGGCCTGCGCCGGTAGTGCAGTGTAATATCGGCATAGTAGCACCATATGCATAGTAATGAGTGCGCGCCGCCACCACAGACACGTGCGTAGGGCACGTGAGCGAGTCCAAGTAGGATGCGCCCGTAGGCGTGGCCAAGCGTGCAGGCGATGAGCAACCTAAAGTGCTGACTGCCACAGGCCGCCTGCAAAAATAACCGCACCAGACAGGCTCCGTGGATAATGAAACGTAGGCAGACTATGCAACATAGTACCCGTACACACAAAACGGAGAACCAAACATTAACCCACGAAGTCCAAAGTGAACCCGTCCAAGGAACTAAGGAGACGCGTAATACCGTGTCCGTCCCGCAATGCACTGTCAGTGGGCTTACCCAGAGAAGGTGTACCGCAGCATATCAGCGCGCCGCACCGACATAGAAGTAGCGACATGGGCATGGTCACCAGGGTTACCAACTGTCCCACTTTGCTAGGGACAGTCCCTCATTTGACAGTTGTGTCCCACCAAAAAATCGAAAAATGGCAAATGCCCTGAGATTTCCGGACAAACATATTCCCTCAATATACCTTTAATAGTAGCATAAAACATTTATTTTGTATTTGAAACACATACATGGCATAAGAAACAGAATAAGCAACCCAAATGCTATGAGAATAAGCGTTTAATTTTGCAAAAAAGTGAAGTTCTGTCATCTCTACTTGCTGTGGGTATGTGTTGTCCTGCAAAATCCGATGTTTCCACAAAAGATATCCCACTTTGGGCATTGGAAAAGGTGGCAACCATAATGGTCACCAGCAGTAGTGAGAGTACACAGCCGGGTAGCCCTGTCGACATAACAACAAGAAGGAACCAAGATACCCTAAACACAGGCAAACATGTGCATAGCAACATGTACCACACCCAGCAACGTGCTCGTCGCATACACAGGACAGTGTATGTCTAAGCGTAATATCCAGAAGCAGAACCCATGCATGCAAATGTAATACACAATAGCCCCATCATAGCATGTAACCCGCACCCATGTACGACCGTGCACCCAACCCAGCTAGCAGCCTTGCGCAGCTACACACCTACACACAATGGGCATACCTGAAATGTGGTAAGAAGATTGTCTTAGGCAGTGCCACGTGGGCAAATATGTACCCCACATGTTAACAACCCACCTCAGGTACAGATATGCAAATGGCTGCATGTGAATGTGTCAGCAGAATGTGTACATCCCGCATGTGGTATGGACCCGTCCAAACCCCATAGGCTTGCACACGCCATGGTGCACATAACTGTACACATGTGGACAAGGCGGGATGTTCAACCACCGTACCGATGATCAGCTATGCAGACATGTCAAACACATATAGCGGAACATCTGCCTACCAAACAGGACGCCCTAACAGGGTGCCACAGGCACAGAAGGGGAAGGTGGGACATCACATGTCGAGAGTAGCGTTGCCGGACGGCCAAACACCCACGGCTAACGCAAAGGACGGAATAACATGCATATGGCCAGATGGATGTTGTTAGAAAAATATATAGAGAAACATATGAAGTGCCAGTTTAGAAGCAAATAGTATATAATGCATGTTATTCTACTTTACAATATGGCAGTAGAAATGATCTTGCATGTAATTGGCTGAAGCTTAACTGCAGTGTGATTGAACACTGACCCTGGCAGTAACCAGTTCAGCAGGCTTATGTCTTTCAGCATTAATTATCCGCTGGGTTAGAGAATAATAAATGTATGTACATGTATATCTTTCTTCCTTCCACTGAGGAGGATGGCCTTGTGAGCTCTATCGAAGATAGAGTACAGCTGCTCACCAGAGAGACAAAGGAACCTATTAGGAAATGAACTGACTATTGTATCCGAACAGGCTTGGAACCTTGAAAGAGCAACATTTACAGAAGGACATTCTAATTGACTAGGTGCCTTGCAAGGCTGTGCTATTCTCATGGGAAAACATTTAGTAAGCATTACCTTAGCACCGTCGTATGAATAGAATATTGTGGACTATAGTGATGTAAATGCCCTGTGACTGACCACGTCATTAAGGTGGGCAAAAGCTGATTGTAAACACAATATACATAAAGCTGCTTCCTGTATAGAGTCAGACAAAACTCCATACTTGTACTGCATAGTTATTTGCCTCCTGGTGTACACTATTAAAACGTTGTGAAACTGAGCTTCCTGTGTGATTGACTGTCATTTTGAAAAGCCTAATGAGTGTTACAGTCTGATTTTAACAACTTAATTGACAGATGTGTATGTCATAGCATGGGAATAGGCCAAGCCAACCACCACAATCGCCATGTGTACCACATACAAACAGCCAGTAACACGCAGTAGTAATGCATGAAGGCATACACGACTGTGGGAATAGCACAGGACATATGGCACGTGCCAAGTGTAGATGCATGACACAAAACTCCAGGATGGGGCTCCCTGCAAAGAGGAACATGTGCCAACCACACCTCCCCCAGATGTAACGGCAGTGAAAACACATGCCAAACACACACCAACACTACCGTCCATCCCACGACCGCAACGGAGGCTGGTCAAAGAACACCATGACGCACGCACAAACAGGGACATGTGTAACCGTTGCCTTAACACCCCCCCATAGGCCAAAGAATAATAGAATGGACATATGCATGTAATGTTGTGAAGGATGTGTGGTAGTCCTCAGTATCACAGTGGTAGGGACACAGATACACTGTAATCAACTGTGACGTATGTGCACTGTAGACAGCATACCTGCAGGTAATACAGAGGACAATCACATGCCACAGAAATATACACATGAGAAAGAGGATAGGGGATAGACAAGTGTAAATGGGACAAACTATGAACATAGGTACATAGGTCCATAGGTACAGGGTAGGCTATCTACCCAAGGTCAGCCATAACCCTAGTCCATAGTTAGGATTCCTTTGCCAACCTTCCGGTCCGGAGATAAAATGCCTATGATATTGCCGTACCTCTGTCAAGCAGTGATAATGATGTAATCCCTGGGGTATATCTGCAATCCCCCATCCAACGGACAAGATCCCCCTTGAACAAGGCTAGCAAGGATCTCTGCCTCATATGTACTGTGATGTAGATCCACAGCATAGTGAGTGTCTGGGTGACGTATGTGTCACTCCAACACATCCTATTAATGACTGTGGCAAGGTTCACGTCACCTGCCCTTGTGGTTCCGAGGGATGTAGATACAGTAGGTGAAGCATAGACATGAAATATTGGTCGACATGGCCTCGTATGTCAGGCACAGGTCAACACCGAACAAGAGGTATGTGACCGAATGGAGCAGGGGTCCTAACAGTGGGGAAGCATTACACAACTCCCTGACACCCTGCATCTGTATGACAATTAACCTATGGGGCCTTCCCAGCTGCTGTAGTTGTCGGGTCAGATACCCTCCGAATGGGGCAATGTACTCAACATAGGTGTAACACGTAATGAGTACAAGGTGGCAATGACCTACCGTGATCTAGATGTGAATCCCTGCACGAACAGGTGGGCAATGTAGAAGTCCTACCGAACCACGATAGCAACGTGTGTGTTGAACGAATGGTGACCGACAACCTGTGTCCCCAGATCCCTGGTAATTACCCCCGTGCTCAGTGGACTGCCACCCATATGCCGGACAGGGGTGACCTCGTTCTCCTCGACGGGTATGACTTTGCATTACCTTGCATTTAGCTGTAGGCCATGTCCCTGACAGCAGATATGCATATCTGGGAGGCCCCTTTGAAGGATATCTGTGTCAGATGTCCATCCCACTATGGCACCCGGTTCGCAGTCATCTACAAACAATGTCGCCCATAACACCCCTGTGTGTGCCTGTACTGTGGAAATGTAGATGTAGAAAAGGAGTGGACCCAGGGCAGAGCCCCGTGGGACACCGCCTGCGACAGGCAGTAGGTCCGACATGCTTCCAGCAACTATGAACGCGTGGGTCGTGTCACATAGCCAGTTTACAACCCATCCTGCGATGTACGTGTTCACATCCAAGCCGATGGGTTTATCAATGATACCCGAGGGGGGTATTGTGTTGAAGGCCTTTGCCAGGTCGAGGTAGGCTGTATGGACTGCAAGACCCCCATCAATGGCCTCGGTGACCGTCCCGAAAACGTCAACCATGCTTTAAATGCATGAACCGCCCCTGACCAAGCCAAACCGGGTCGGATGCAAAGTATGCAGGTCCCCTATGCCTTCATCTACGAGCCGCAGTATGATCCCTTCCCATGTCTTTGCAGATAGGTCTCCTCATGGTAATGGGACAGTAATAACCAGGGTCAGTGGAGGCATTGGCCCTGTGAAGTGGGACCACAGTCGCCATGCGACACAACCTGGGTACGTTACCGAGGTGAGGCTAGAAATAAACAGCTGTCCTAACTGTGGGTCTAATTCCTCAATGAGATCGCGGAGTACACAGTCGGGACACCAACTGGTCCCATGGATGCTATGTTCACTACCCTGGAGAGAGCATGTCCCACCCGTGCGTCACAGAACATTCGGGGACCACAAACCGCCGGTACAGACATCTCTTCATGTGGGGGGGAGGGTGTGGAGATGTCTTCACCGAACCTGTCAGCCCGTATGTTGGCAATGTGTGTATGTTGAGTAAACTCCACATCATCATGAACCCAGTCAGAGCATATGTGGGAGTGACCTCCCAGGTGTCCAGCATAGCAAATGAAGGCTGTATGATTGTCAGCCAGGTCCATGGAGATATATCTGTGGAACGTGCCCCGGACCATGTCATGACAGCTTGTAGCTGTACACATATAATGACCAAGGGTGTCATACCTCACAAGGTGTCTGCTCTGCCTTGTAGTAGCCACCCCC
This sequence comes from Protopterus annectens, assembly GCF_019279795.1. Taxonomy (NCBI): domain Eukaryota; kingdom Metazoa; phylum Chordata; order Ceratodontiformes; family Protopteridae; genus Protopterus; species Protopterus annectens. The sequence goes on along the minus strand of NC_056740.1, from coordinate 87,338,760 downwards.
TCCCGTTGTACAGCTTGTGTATGGCTGGGGTACACTACACTGGATGCTTGGCATTGGTACAATGAACCACAGTTGGGTAAGGGAATGCCTGATCCATGCAGTCCTGTAGGTACCGGTAGACGGCATATGTAAGTGATGCAGTGGCTGCAGTACTGTTGACCACTGGCTCGAGGTCCTTAAAGGAGATCACAGTAGTGTTCAGAATTGTGAATTCGGCCTTTGAGAAAGCCATGTGTATGGTAACCGGCAACACCCATAGCAACGGATGTCAATAGCAGAAGCCATTGTCCAAATAACATAGATTAACTTCGGCATGACAATATGTATTATTATACATGTATTGACACGTGTCTGCTAATTACATTTGCAAATGGCCGTTAAGACCGTGCCAAAGTGCCCGTGATGTACCTAGTCTGGAGGTGTCGTTCCGACAATAAAGTGGCGATAGTTCCCAACCGGGACCTCTGGGGATTAATTAAAGCAGTTGTTAACCTGCAACATTGGATGTACACCATTTGGTTCCGGTTTTGGAAAACATGGTTTCCGTAGCACTACACAGTATGGGTAGTCAAGCAGACATCCGCGATTGGTGAACACACAGCAGCAGTCAAACCCACTGGCCACACGGACACAGTCCGACAAGCTCTACACTTTACATATGCACAGTGGTGTCCATTGTAGGACCTAAATATTTTCCCGTACGGAATGCGTGCCAGCCTTCATCGCCACTCACGTGAACCGATAGTCATTACCACGGCACAGCTAGACATATGCACCGCAAGCAAGTTCAATGTTGATGATAGCTGTCCATGAAATGCAGCACATATGCACAGAAATCCCCAGAGTTCCGAGTCCATAGAAGTGCGTCCACATCCCAGTCCCGCACACATGAAGGATGTGTAATGGGTACTGTCGACTGTTGCAGCCAAGGGATCCTGGGTATGTAGAAACAGGGCTCGGTGTCGTTTGGCAGGTAATCCTTTGTCCCGCCCCGTGGGAGGGATGTGGGCGTAGCACCTGCCTTACTCCCCACTAAGAATGCAAAGCATCCACCGGAGAATGCTAAATGCAGGTGTGAAATGTGTACAGCCCTATACCAGTGTCCAGTAGGCAATTCTCATAGATGGACAAGTGTACGACCAAGATGGCACCCATAACTGCAAACTCGGTGGAATTACACAGCCGCAGTAAGGCATAACACAGGTAATACACATAGGGACTACACTTGACATTCCCCATACAAAGTCGGACCGCCGTGCGAACACAGGCGTACACAGCATGCAATCTGCCAGCAACAAAATGGGGAGCACTCGCTACCATACTGCGTAACAGATGGGCGACCTGTGGAACACATACTAATGGCACACCAACAACGTCAAGTAGGATATGTAAACTATGGCGTTCCCACCTATGAAGAAAACATGCTTCAATGAATACATAGGGGATCAACATGTTCCGGTGGTGTTATGTTGAAAATACAGTGACGGATATGTCCTATTGGGACGTCTGAGGTTTATCCAAAGCAGTTGCTAACCTGCAACTTTGGATGTACACCATTTGTTCACAGTTCTAAATCACCTGGTTACGTAGCACCACGTAGAATGGGTAGTCAAGCAGACATCCGCGATTGGTGAACACACAGCAGCAGTCAAACCCACTGGCCACACGGACACAGTCCGACAAGCTCTACACTTTACATATGCACATTGGTGTTCATTGTAGGACCCAAAAATTGCCCCGTACGGAATACCATCCAGCCTTCATCGTCCAACCAGGAGAAGCGACAGCCATGAGCACGGCACAGCTAGGTATATGCACCACCTGCGTATTTAATGTTGATGACAAGTGTCCATGAAATACAGGACATATGAACAGAAAACCACGGACTGTCGACTCCATAGATGTCCGTCCACATCCCAGTCCCGCACACATGAAGGATGTGTAATGGGTACTGCCGAGGGTTTCAGCCATGGGATCGTGGGTATGCAGAAATGGTGCTCGGTGTTGTTTGGCAGATAATCCATTGTCCCGCCCCGTGGGAGGGATGTGGGTGTAGCACATGCCTCACTCCCCACGAATAATGCAAAGCATCCACCGGATATCGCTAAATGCAGGTGTGAAATGTGTACAGCCCAATACCACTGTCCAGTAGACAATTGCCATGGGTGGACAAGCGTACGAGCAAGATGGCACCCATACCTGCAAACCTGGTGGAAGTACGCAGCTGCAGTAAGGCATAACACAGGAAATACAGATAGGGACTACAGTAGACACACCCCATAGAAATCCAGACCGCCGTGCGACTACCGTCATGCACAGCACTCAATCTGCCAGCAGGGGAATGGGGATCACCCACTTCCATACTGCAGAACAAATGGGCAACCAGTGGAACACATTTCAATGGCACACCAACAACGTCAACTAGGAAGGTTATAGTATGGTTAAACAATGGCGTTCACAGTGTTGAAGAACATCTGTCAATGAATAAACAGGATCTACATGTGTTGCTGGTGTTATCATGATACTATAGTGGCGGATATGTCCTATTGGGCCTAATGAGGTTTATTGAAAGCAGTCGCTAACCTGCATCCGTGGATGGACACCATTTGTATTCAGTTATGAAACACCTGGTTTCCGTAGCACTACATATTATGGGTAGTCAGACAGACATCCCCGATTGGGGAACGTACAGATGCAGCTGAAACCACTGTCCAGATGGACACAGTCCAACACGTTCTACACTATACACATGCACATTGGTGTCCATTGTAGGTCCCAAAAATTGATACTATCGAACAACATGCAGACGTCATCGTTCCAGCAGAAGAAAAGTGACAGCCGTGACTACGGCACAGATACACATATGCACCACCGGCGTTATTAAGGTTGATGACAAGTGTCCATGAAATGCAGGACATATGGACAGAAATCCCCAGAGTCCAGAGTCCATACAAGTGCGTCCACATCCCAGTCTCACACACATGAAGGATGTGTAATGGGTACCGTCGAGTGTTACAGACATGGGATCCTGGGTATGCAGAAACAGTGCTAGGTGTTGTTTGGCAGATATTCCGTTGTCCCGCCCCGTGGGAGGGATGTGGGTGTAGCACCTGCCTTACCCCCACTAATAATGCAAAGCATCCACCGGATAATGCTAAATGCATGTGTGGAATGTGTACAGCCCATACCGGTGTCCAGCAGGCAATTCCCATGGATGGACAGGCGTACGACAAAGATGGCACCCATACCTGCAAACCCGGTGGAATTACACAGCTGCAGTAAGGCATAACACAGGAAATACACATAGGGACTACAGTAGACATACCCCACACAAAGTCGGACCATCGTGCGAATACTGGCGTACACAGCACTCAATCTGCCAGCAACAAAATGGGGATCACTCGCTGTCATACCGCGGAAGAAATGGGCGACCTGTGGAACACATACTAATGGCACACGAACAATGTCAACTAGGATATGTAAACTATGGCGTTCCCACTTATAAAGAATACATGCTTCAATGAATTCATAGGGGATCTACATGTTCTGGTGGTGCTATGTTGACATTACAGTGACGGATATGTCCTACTGGGACGTCTGTGGTGTATTTAAAGTAGTTGCTAACCTGCATCTCTGGATGTACACCATTTGTTCTCAGATTTTCTAAACCCGGTTTACGTAGCACTACGTAATATGGGTCGTTAAACAGACATCCGCGATTGGGGTACATACAGCAGCAGTCAGAACCACTGGCCAGTTGCACACAGTCCAGCAACATCTAACTTGACATATGCACATTGGTGTCCATTGTTAGGACCCAAAAATTGTACTTAACAGAATTCCATCCAGCCGTTACCGTCCACCAGATGACGTGATAGCCGTGGGTACGGCACAGCGAGACATATGCACCACCAGCGTGTTTAAGGTTGATGACAAGTGTCCATGTAATGCAGGATATATGAACAGTCATTTCCAGATTTCCGGGACCATGGACGTGCGTCCACATCCCAGTCCTGCACACATGAAGGATGTGTAATGGGTACTGTCGAGGGCTGCAGCCATGGGAACCTGGGTATGCGGAAATGGGGCTCGGTGTTGTTTGGCAGATGATCCGTCGTCCCGCCCCGTGGGAGGGATGTGGGTGTAGCACATGACCTACTCCCCAATAATAATGTAAAGCATCCACCGGAGAATGCTAAATGCAGGTGTGAAATGTGTACAGCCCATACCAGTGTCCAGCAGGCAATTCCCATGGATGGACAAGTGTACGACCATGATGGCACCCATACCTGCAAGGCCGGTGGAATTACACAGCTGCAGTAAGGCATAACACAGGAAATACAGATGGGAACAACAGTAGACACTCCCCATAGAAATCCATACCGCCGTGCGAATCCCGGCGTACACAGCAACCAAGCTGCTAGCAAGAATATGGGGATCACCCGCTTCCATACCGCGGAACATACGGGCGACCTGTGGAACACATATTAATGGCACACCAACAGCATCAACTAGGAAGGTCATAGGATGGTTAAACTATGGCGTTCCCACTCATAAAGAACATCCTTCCATGAATAAATAGGTTCTACATGTACCGGCTGTGTTATAATGACAATACAGTGGCGGATAGTTCATAATGGGACCTCTGAGGATTAGTTAAAGCAGTTGCTAACCTGCAGTAGTAGATTAACACCATTTGGGTTAATTGTGGAAGGACACGGGTTCCGTAGCACTACATAATATGGGTAGGCAAACAGACATCCGCGATTGGGGAACATACAGCAGCAGTCCAAACCACTGGCCAGATGGACACAGTCCAACATGTTTTACACTTTACATATGCACATCGGTGTCCATTGTAGGACCCCAAAAATTTATCCCTAGGCAATGGCAACAGGCTGTGATCGTGTGACCCAGAAGAGGTGACAGCCGTGACCACGGCACAGGTAGATATATGCACCACCAGCGTGTTCAAGGGTGATGACAAGTGTCCATGAAATGCATGCCATATGGACAGAGGTCCCCAGAATGTCGAGTCCATGGAAGTGCGTCCACATCCCATTCCCGCACACATGGAGGATGTGCAATGGGTACCGTCGAGGGTTGCAGCTATGGGATAGTGGGTATGCAGATATGGTGCCCGGTGTTGATTGGCAGATGATCCGTTGTCCCTCCCCGTGGGAGGGATGTGGGTATAGCACATGCATTACCCCCCCCACTAATAATGCGAATAATCCACCGGAGAATGCTAACTACATCTGTGAAATGTGTACAGCTCTATACCAGTGTCCAGTAGGCGATTCCCATGGACGGACAAACGTACGGCCAAGATGGCACCCATAACTGCAAACCTGCTGGAATTACACAGTTGCAGTAAGGCATAACACAGGGAATATAGATAGAGACCACAGTACACACTCCCCATAGAAAATAACACCGCCGTGCGAATCCCGGCGTACACAGCACTCAATCTGCCAGCACCATAATGGGGATCACTCGCTTCCATACCGCGGAAGAAATGGGTGACCTGCGGAACACATACCAATGGCACACCAACAACGTCAACTGTGAAAGTGATAGGATCCTTACACTATGGCGTTCACGCTTATAATGAACATCCTTCAATGAATTTATAGGACCTACATGTTTTGGTTGTGTTAATATGACAATACAGAGGCAGCAATGTCCCAATGTGATATCTGCGGATTAGTTAAAGCAATTGTTAGCCTGCATCATTGGAATTACACCATTTGTGTTCAGTGGCGGAAAACCCAGTTTACGTAGTACTACATAATATGGGTACTCAAACAGACATCCGTGATTGCTGAACATACAGCAGCAATCAAACCCACTGGTCAGATGGACACAGTCCAATATGTTCTACACTTGCACATTGGTGTCCATTGTAGGACCCAAAAATTTATCCGTACGCAATGTGAACCGGCTGCGATCAAGAGACCCAGAAGAACTGACAGCCGTGACTATGGCACAGCTAGATATATGCACCACCAGCGTGTTCAAGGTTGATGACAAGTGTCCATGAAATGCAGGACACATGAATAGGACTCCCCAGGTTGCTGAGTCCATAGACGTGCGTTCACATCCCATTCCCGCACACATAAAGGATGTGCAATGGGTACTGTCGAGGGTTGCAGCCATGGGATCGTGGGTATGCAAAAATGGGTCTCGGTGTGGATTGGCAGATGATTCGTTGTCCCGCCCCGTGTGAGGGACATGGGCATGGCATATGCGTTACTCCGCACTAATAATGCAAATCATCCACCGGAGAATGCAAAATGCAGCTGTGAAATGTGTACAGCCCTATACTAGTGTCCATTAGGCAGTTCCCATGGATGGACAAACGTACGGCCAAGATGGCACCCATAACTGCAAACCTGGTGGAATCCCACAGCTGTAGTAAGGCATAACACAGGAAATACAGATAGGGACTACAGTAGACACTCCCCATACAAAGCCAGACCGCCCGTCTGAATACCGGCGTACACAGCACTCAATCCGCCAGCAAGAGAATGGGGATCACTCGCTTCCATACCGCGGAACAAATGGGCGACCTGCGGAACACATACTAATGGCACACCAACAACGTCAACTAGGAAGGTTATAGGATGGTTAAGCTATGGCGTAGCCACATAGAAAGAACATCCTTCAAGGAATTAATAGGATCCACATGTTTCGTCCGTGTTAATTCGACAATACAGAGGCGGGAATGTCCCAATGGGATATCTGCGGATTAGTTAAAGCAATTGTTAGCCTGCATCATTGGAATTACACCATTTGTGTTCAGTGGCGGAAAACCCGGTTTACGTAGTACTACATAATATGGGTACTCAAACAGACATCCGTGATTGCTGAACATACAGCAGCAATCAAACCCACTGGCCAGATGGACACAGTCCAATACGTTCTACACTTTACATATGCACATTGGTGTCCATTGTAGGACCCAAAAATTTATCCGTACGCAATGTCAACCTGCTGCGATCAGGAGACCCAGATGAAGTGACAACCGTGACCACGGCACAGCTACATATATGCACCACCACCGTGTTCAAGGTTGATGACAAGTGTCCATGAAATGCAGGACATATGAATAGGACTCCCCAGGTTGCTGAGTCCATAGACGTGCGTTCACATCCCATTCCCGCACACATGAAGGATGTGCAATGGGTACTGTCGAGGGTTGCAGCCATGGGATCGTGGGTATGCAAAAATGGGTCTCGGTGTGGATTGGCAGATGATTCGTTGTCCCGCCCTGTGTGAGGGATGTGGGCATGGCATATGCGTTACTCCGCACTAATAATGCAAATCATCCACCGGAGAATGCAAAATGCAGCTGTGAAATGTGTACAGCCCTATACTAGTGTCCATTAGGCAGTTCCCATGGATGGACAAACGTACGGTCAAGATGGCACCCATAACTGCAAACCTGGTGGAATCCCACAGCTGTAGTAAGGCATAACACAGGAAATACAGATAGGGACTACAGTAGACACTCCCCATACAAAGCCAGACCGCCGTGCGGATACCGGCATACACAGCACTCAATCTGCCAGCACATAAATGGGGATCACACGCTTCCATACCGCGGAACAAATGGGTGACCTGTGGAACCATACCAATGGCACAATATCAACGTCAGCTGGGAAAGCCATACGATGGTCAAACTATGGCGTTCCCACCAATGAAGGACATCCTTCAGTGAATTAATAGGATTAATGTCAACTGACCATGGAATACACCTAATCAACAAGAAAGACTCGCTGGCACCTTATGGCACACAAACCATGTCACACATAGGTAGATGAAACAGTCAACGTAGACATTTTGTCCACGACAGGTCACATATGGTATCCAAAGGTTACTTCATAGACATGTAAGCGCTATCACCCGTAGGCCCCGTGAGACTTACACATAACATGGAAGCATCCAGGCTTTAAATATCCCCCCTTACACTTCCATTTGTCACTTTCTATGCAAACAATGAACATGTAGCCACAGCATAGAAAGCACAGACGCACTGCTAACGACACACATATATGTTAACATTTCAGAAAGCATCCTATTAACACACGTATTATATGATATTGTACTATGCCGAATCCTCATCAATCAAAGACCTAACAATGTATATGGAAGATATGCATAGCATATCACTGTAATACAGTGGTACAGAACTGAAAGAGTGGACAAATGTATGTTAACTCTACATCTGTACCTAAACTACATTCCCGTTACGGGGGTTTGCTCCACCTGTTTCTCAAAAGAGGCCTCAGCAGTGTTCCATCGGTCAGCCCTGGTGTGTGGCCAACCCTCCACCTACTAATCCATCTAAATCCGCATTCTACAGCATAGCTGAGGAGGTCCCCCCTGTGGTATTATAACCTAGACGTTGTAAAACACCGAATGTAGACGTATGCCATGTGATGTGCCCATAGCCGGCCGTAGGCATACGCCAATCCTGCGGCTGCCCAGGGCGCCGCTCTAGTAGGGCCACCTGTCTAGTAGGTGTGTCACGTAGGTATACCAAGATGGGTGCACCATGTGTTGTGGTGGTGGGCACCATGGAGCCCTACAGCCTAGGGCAGCGGGCGATCTAAGGCCGCTGCCATTGGAGGGGTAGTACAGTCTGCAGGTATGTGCAGACGTGCACATGTAACAGCGGTCCACAAGGATTACCCATAGTGGCGACACCTGCACAGATGGCTATAGCGGGACACACACACGGCCATGCATACAGCACAGGTAGACATACACACACCATAAATAGGCAAGTACACACAAGGTGTATGGCGTGTACGGGTACAGTGTCAGGACAGCAAGGATAGCTGTCTGCCACGATATCCAGCAGATGTCTTTGAGGTGTTCTGGAATACGGACGGTGCATGGACAATGTGTGGATATGCAACGTACCACAGTTATATGTGTCAGCCGTGCAAGTATGCGATACATGGGAAAGACAGCTGTCCATGGTAGAGCAGCAGTATGGGCACAACATAGGTACGTAGATATACAAAGACAGAGATACAGACGGACACATCTGGCAGGCCCGTGAGTGTAATGTATACAGCACCACCCCACCACACCATAGCAGGGTGCACGTGGAGAACACGCTACGGAGGTCGCCGACCAGAACAGGCACACAAGCGGTACACGAGCTGCGTCCCGCCATCCACAAACACAGGGATGGTGGCAGGTTATGAGTGTTCTGCATAAACCTCAAAGCCATACCCTATGAACCCATGCAGCTGGGAGCATGGACACACACACACATGTGGCAGGCATGGTGATTGACCACACCCCCACATACCCAACCGCACAAACGTATGACACAGGTATGGAATGCGCTACGTGGACCACCGAACACACCACCATCAGAGGCACATGTACAGGTGGGTGACAACATCCGTAAAGGAATGGCCGCTGATAGCCAAGGTATGTGTTGCAAAGCGTGTAAAAGCTTGTTCATCTGCAGAGGCAGCTGGAAACACACACACACAAACAGGGAAGGGCCAAGATTTGAACCTACGCCTACCTACATGATCTCACTACAGCATGTAGTATTTACAGAATGCGCTACCGAGATTACTGTGCACAGTGCTGTCAGAGGCATACTTCTAGGTGGGTGACATCACCCATAAGAGAATAGCTGGCAATAGCCAGGGTTTGTGTTGCGAAGCGTCTAAAAGCCTGTTCATCCGCAGAGGCAGCTGGAAACACACACACACACAGGGAAGGGCCGGGAGTTGAACCTACGCCTACCTACATGAACT
>NC_056740.1:87128410-87301730 GCF_019279795.1 Protopterus annectens | reverse complement strand
ACTACTAATACATGGTTACGGCGCCAAACACTGCCGCCACTCCTTGGCAACCCTTGCGCTGTGGTTGAGGCTTTCCATCCATACTATGGTGTGTTGTGGCTGTGAAGCTGATGTGTATTATACTGCTCTTTTAGGACATTGTCATATTATTTCATTGTTTCGCACCTTCTGAGGACATGTCCTGGGGTTCTGCTGTGGTTTCTGCGGACATACCATTTATGTCATTATTTACATTTTGTGCATGTTTTCTTTGGACATTCTCGGTGTCTTTCGCCATTGGCATATTGCACCTGTATGATACCTGATGTTGACAGCCTTCTGTTACTCCTATGTCATGTTTGGGTAAATGTAAACCGTTTTTTTTGGTTTACATTACCGTGCTATCTTTACGCCTGCGCCACTTCGTGGATCGCTATATGGCTTCATTTGCATGGTGCAACACCGCACAAGGGGTGTTTAGCATACCTACGCCGGGGGCGGCGCATATCCGGCGCACGCCGGTAGTGCACGTGGAATTGGTTCGTACCTGAATCGCTCGGCGGCCATATTTGGCGTTGTAACACCTACGCTATGCGTGCGCCTGGCGCAAGGTTCATGAATCCCGGGGTATATTTTAAATAGTGCTATTTGACACTTAGAACATTGATGGAATGACGGGCTTTGGATTAGCATGTATTTTCTGAAGATGTAGAGTCTTAAGCTCAAATAATGACTTTGATGCACAGCTATTTGACAGACTGGTGCAGATTTTAGGGGAACACATCAAAAATATGAAACATTAATCTTGACATTCTGCAAAGATCTGTATAGTTGTGAGGTATGGCTGTTTCTTATTTTCTCCACAGACACTAAAGTGTCCATGGAGACTTTCAATCATTTTGAACTGCTGAATGGAAATTCTCAATTGCAGGGGACATGTGTATTGTGAGAGCTCTGCTCTTGGACATGCACCCTGCACTCGCACACAGAACCATGTCAATTTTACAGTGCAGCAGCATGCCTTCATACATAGGCATGGCAAGCTGCCATGCTGCATGGGTACGGTCCCTTCCATGCAAGAATTAGCTATTCTTGCACGGACGTTTGCTGAATCCTGGGGATACACATATAGATGCGTATGATCATAGATAAATATGAAAAAGTATATACATCAGATATATGGAGCTATACATATAAAACAAATATATATAGAATATATACATATATATTGTTATATAACTATATGTACAGATATCAAAAAAGGAATATAAGTATGTATAAATATATATATATATATATATATATATATATATATATATACATACTCATAACATGTAGTGGGGTCATACCCAGCACCATACCTCTCCACCTCTTAGTGCAAGAAATCTGGACAAAGGCTGTCAAAATGGGGGGACAATGGGCCAAGACTAAGGACACAATGTACGTACTGCAGTTATAAATGTAGAATGTTGCTACAGTAACAGGATTTGTGTCAGCATACATGTTCAGAAGGATGTGAGTTCTGAAACTGAAATGCATGTCATCATTTACTGACAGAAATCCTCACATCATTACAGTGATTTAACACAGAAATGTAAATAATGACTCTGTGGAACAGATCAGAAATATGAGCAATAAACCTGGACAGTCTGAAACAATCTGGCCAGTCGAGATGTATGCTCAGAAACCCTTACTGCAACAAATCTGGACCAAGCCTGACAAAGGGGGGGGGGGGGGAGGAGTAAAGCCATGAAACTGGGAACATATCCCTAATACTGAAGTAGATAAGATGACACAGTTGATGCAGTAACACCCTCCTGTTATTGTAACATATATTGACTGGAATAGCCCAAGTCCAAAACCAAAGCACTCCCCACTAGTTGCTGACATAAATCTTCATATCATCGCACTGATGTTTCAGAAATACACAACACGTATGGGGGCCAGGCAACAGCACATCTGATAAATATCTGGACATAACATCACAGTACCGAAACTACACTGAGCTGCTAGGCATGTCACCAAACACTATCTAAACTCAGGCAGACTGACACAACACCAACCCAGTTTTTCTATGGAGAAATAGGCATGAAATTGCAAATATATCAGGCACTACAGGGATGTAACAGTACAGACAAACAGACACTAGTTTGAAAGTGCATACCTATAACCAATCTCACCACATTCAAAGTGGCATACTGGTAAGCCACATGTGACATGAACAGTAGAGTATATGGACTGTGTGAACAAAATCATCAGCATGTTTGCCACTCACACACTAACCTACATATACTGGGCCAATTCACAGTGTAATCTGACTCCTGACTGTAATATGGGACATGTGTCAGTCTGCCCCTACAAACATATAAAGCTGATAAAGCACCAGAAACTGGAGCAGCATGAAAATTCAGATAGAAAAGGACCCATACTACTTGCATCTACCCCCTAACCTACACAGGCCAAATGACACATTCACAATACACTGCTATACAATCCTGACAGTCTGTCAACAATTGCCAGAAATACACAGTCCTCTCAACAGTATAGAGTCCCACAGAACATCCAGGCTTTGTCCTCATATATAAAGCCTCCTACACATAACATGTTTGACAGTCTGATACATCACTGGGATGATATCAGGAATGAAGTCATTATATAATGATATACTATACCTATCCACCTCTTACTGCATGGCATCTGGACAAAGCCTGACATACCTGGGTGGGGGGGGGGGGCAGAGGCCCAAACACAGGGACATTATTGATATATTGCTGTTATAAACTGCGAAAGTACCAGGGTTGCTGTAAAATATCTGTTTTGAGGGCTATGAGGTTAGAAACACACATGGATGTTACCATTTACTGACTGCAATCCTTAGAGTATGTTACTGAATTTCCAAGGACAAAATATGTGTGAGTAACATACCAAATATAAGAATCCAAACTCTGGCCAGTCTGTGGATAGCCCTACAGTTGAGAGTTATGTCCGCCACATAACACTATCAGATTTAAATTCTCACAGAGCAGCCATATCCACACAAACCCTGTCAAACTAGCATTACTTCAACTGTATAACAGCAATACATACATTCTGTCCCTATGTCCGAAACATTCTCCCCCAGTTTGTGGGGCCGTCTCCACAGTGTTTGTTGTAAGAGGCATTTCCAACTACCCTCTGTGATGCTGTTTGTCACACACCTCCATGAAGTCCTCCTCACAGGCAAGGAAAAGGGGGCAATGCCCACATGAAGTACTCAGTTAGAGGAATGTGTTTTAATGCTATTGGATATAGGAATGATGCCACAGCTGTTCTACACTCAATTAGCAAGTGGGGGACTCCAATTGGTGCACAGGCCATCAGCTGCTCATGAGCATTACCTACAAAAGGCAAGCTGATGACTATGCAAACAGATGTATATCTTACATCTGTCTCAGAGAGAGAGTGACAGAGACAGAGACAAACAAACAAACAGACAGGCAGACAGGTACACATTGAAACTGATGGATTATACCAAGACAACCAACCAAAAAAAAGCACAGGTATGTCAAACAATTAAACATGTAATGGAATGTAGTAGGGGTATGTAAATGTGGAAAATAGGAAGTTCAAAAATGTTATGTCTCAACAACACATGCTGTACTGATATATTGCTGAGAAGAACCTATGGCCATAGCATCTGTGTCTGTCTGCATTAACATATAACAAAGCTCAGGGTCCTGAGTCACCCCAGGAAAGGATGGCTCACATATGACCACTACTGGAGTGTGTGTTGCACAATACTAACTGTGACACTGCTAGGCCAGCTACTGGGATATCACATATATCCATATGTTAATTGTGTATACAAATATGATATACATGTTTGTCTCAGACATGTGATGGACCTATACAGGGTATTTGCATACGGAAATACTGTTACAGCTGTGTGTGTTGAACTGCATGTGATATGCTGAGCTCATACCATTCAACTGTCCAGTGTTATGCACACTGACCATATGTGTGCCTCATATTTGTAGTTATATCATCAAGAGTTGTGTTATGTCTGGCAAATAACTGTAAACATGTGAACACTGACATTACAACATCACCTTCTCTTTCTTTTGGCTGTAACTGTTAATGGTCACCACAGCAGCTCATCTGTCTCCATGTCTTCTAGTCCTCTACATCTTGCTCTGTCACACCAACCACCTGCATGTCCACTGTCACCACATATATACACCTTATCTCTGGTATTCCTGTTTTCCTCTTACCTGGCAGCCTCATCCTTTCCCAAATATACTCAGCATACATCCTCATCACATGTCCAAACCAACATAATCCTGCCACTCTATGACTTTGTCCCCAAGCTGTCCAACCTGGGCTGAACCCCTAACATACATATTCCTAATTCTGTCCATCCTCATCACACCCAGTGCAAATCTTAACATCATTAACTGTGCTACGTCCAGCTCTGACTCATGCCTTTTTTTCAATGCCAATGTCTCCAACCCATAAAACATAGTTGGTTTCAGTACCTACTTGTAGACCATCCCTATCACTCTTAATGGTACTCGTCTGTCACAAATCACTCCTGACACTCTTCTCCACCACCAACATCCTGCCTGTACTCTTGTCTTCACCTCTACCCCACACTCACCATTACTCTGAACTGTTGTTCCCAAGTATTTACACCTATTCACCTTTGCAAACTGTACTCCCTGTATCCTCACCATTCCTCTAACCTTCCTCTCATTTACACAGATATATTCTGTCTTAGTATTGCTGACCATCATTCCTCCCCTCTCTAGACCATACCTCCACCTCTCCAGGGTCTCCTCAACCTGTTCCCTACTCTCACTACAGACCACAATGTCATCTGCAAACAGCACAGTCTAGGGGGCTCCTGTCTGATCATGTCTGTCAACATCTCCATCATCACTGCAAATAAGAAAGGGCTCATAGCTGATCCCTGATGTACTCCCACCTCCACCTTAAATGCACCTGTAACTCCCAATGCAGAACTCACCGCTGTCACACTAGCCTTGTACATATCCTGTAGCATTCTTATAGATTCCTCTGCCACTCCTGACCTCCTCATACAATACCACAACTCCTCTCTAGACATCCTGTCATATGCTGTCTCTAAGTCCACAAAGATACAACGCAGCTACCTCCAACCTTCTCTGTATGTCTCCATCAACACTCTCAGTGCAAACATTACATCTGTACTACTCTTTCCTGGCAAGAAACCATACTGCTGATCAGTAATCCACACCTCCCTTTTTAACCTAACTTCCACCACCCTTTACCATTACCTCATACTGTGACTGATCAATGTTATCCCCTGTAGTTACTATAGCTCTGCACACCACTCTTTTTCTGACGAAGTTCATATTTTATAATAAAGTGAAAGAAAGCGCTAATTTATATCCGCTTTGTGGAATCTTTTTTGCAACGGCTCAGCCTTCTGTTTTTTTGTTGGCGTTTTCATTGTTTTTCTGCTAGTTCGAATTTTTGTGGTTCACATTTTATCCACTCCTCACGCATCCTCTCACTTTCCAAGATTACAGTAAACAATCCAGTTAAAAAGGCCACTGCCATTTGTCCTAAACACCTCCATGCTTCCACAGGTATGTCATCTGGACTAATAGCCTTTCCATTCTTAAACCTTTTCATAGTTATCCTTTCTTCCTCCTTGATAATCTGTTGCACATCCTGATTCACCATACCCACATCATCCAACCTTCTCTCTCTCTCTCTCTCTCTCTCATTCTCTTCATTCAACAGCCCATCAAAGTACTGTTTGCACCTGCCTGATACACTCTCCTCACTTGTGAGTACACTTTCACCATTATCCTTTATCAGCCTTATTTGCTGCACATCCTTCCAAGCTATGTTCCTCTGTATAGCCAATTGGTACAGGTCCTATTCTCCATCCTTGGTGTCCAACCTTACATACAACCCTTCAGATGCCCCATCCTCAGCCTTTGCCACCACTCTCTGTGCCATGCACCCATCTACTTTCTTCATCTGTCTGAGAATCCCACTTCTCCTTGGCCAACCTCTTTCTCTGTATACTCCCCTGTACTTCTTCATTCCACCACCAGGTCTCCTTGTCCTCCTTCTTCTGTGCAGATGTCACACCAATCCCTGTTTTACTCATCTCCCTTACTAGCTCAGATGTAGTTACCCAGATATTTGCTAACTCTTCACTGCCACCCACTGCCTGTCTTAACTCTTCCCTGAACTCAACCTCACAATCACCCTTTCTCAGTATCCACCATTTGATCCATGGTGCTGTCCTCACACTCCTCCCCCTCTTCTGAATCACCGATATCATCCCACAGACCAACATTCCATGCTGCCTAACTACACTTTCACTTGTCACCACTTTACAGTTACCAATCCCAGTCAAAGAGGCACACCTGCATAGGAGATAACCCACCTGTGTGCATCTTCCTCCACTCTTGTATGTCACCCTATGCCCCTTGGTCTTGTAAAACTATGTATTCACCATAGCCATGTCCAACCTCTTTTGCAAACTCCACCACCATCTCACTTTCTGCACTCCATTGCTTAACACCATACCTTCCCATCACTTCTACATCCCCTTTGTCCCCTTCACCAACATGCCCATTGAAATCTGCTCCAATCACCACTCTCTCACCCTTAGGTACACTCATCACCACTTCATCCAACCACACCAAAGGAGTTCTGTCTCATCCATCACATACACAATTAGCGGTGCATATGCACTAACAACTGTCATCATTACACCATCAAATCCCAGCCTCCTAAACATCACTCTACCCGACACTCTTATCACCTCCACAAACACTCTTGGCATAATGTTATTTCAGGTTATTCCCTACAATAGTTCCCCTCCTATACACACCATGATAAAACTATTTATACCCGGCACCAATTCACACAGCTGTACACCCCTTCCATCTGGTCTCTTTCACACACAATATATCCACCCTTCCTCTGTCCATCATATCAGCTAGCTCTGTCCCCATACCAGTCATACTCACAACATTAACAGTTCTTAGTCTCACTACCACACTCCTAGCCTTTCTCCTCTCTGCCTGCTATATGAGCGTCAGACATTCCTCCAGGTTATGTCTGTTAATACAAAGGCTACAGCACTATCAAATGACGTTCATGTGTTACAGCAATGTGAAGAAAGTCTCACTAATGTTGGCCCATAGCCCACCATGTATGGTTCATAGGTTCATAGGTTCATAGGTTAGGTTCATAGGTTAGTACTAGGCTAACTGCCCATGTGGGCCATTTTAAGCCTAGCCAATTACCCCATGTGAGAATCAAACCCTGCACCTTGTGTTTGTAAGGTAAACACCTTAACCATTACGCCAACCTCCCACCCTTATGTGTGGTGTCCTCCAGATGTCTTGCCCTAACAGGTTGACATGACTGACTGAGCAGCAAGACTGCAATTACAGTGTGCCATACTGACACAGAACAGAAATGTATAGCAGGTATTACCTGCGCATATGTATGTAAGGGTAGGTGTACCTGGCTGCCTCATAACAACTGACATGGGATGCAAAACTTCAGGTAAATAAGCTGCACGTGTTGTACATGTGTGTAACCTTAGTTTCTGTGCATCCAACAGAGTTATACTTCTATAGCTACTGGTTGTGGCATTGCTCTGACACAGCCATGGGTACTAGAATAAGCATGAGTATCACACTGAAATTGTAGAGGTGGCCAACTGTGCTATGACCTTGTGTCCATGCCTACTAAAAACAGATATATGACCACCCACATAGCTGTATGGCCTTAGCAATACTTTACTTGTAAAACCTGTCTTCACCAAAGTAGAGTAAACCCCTTTGCTGGACAGCAGCAATGCACAAAGCACATAATGTGATGCTATATTGGCTGTACAGGGCAAAGTAGGAGCAGGCAGCAACTGAGCAGCATGTCATTCATTTTCTGAATGAGCATATTAGGTCACAGGTGGATTACTGTAAGGCTAACTATGAATACAGATTGGACACATCCACTAAGGGCAATCACAAGGCCATCTTCACATATGTCTGCAGTCTCAGAGGCAACAACCCAACCCTCTCTATAATGGTGGTCAGTCACAGCACATACACACAGACACGATAGCTGCAGCCAACCTGATGCAGACAAGTTTAGGGCAAGCATCACCCTCCTGGCTCACCATCAGTATAGGTGGATATGCACAGCACACACATCCTCCCCTAATCATGGATCAGGTGAAAACTGCCTAATCAAAGTTAACAAAAGCAAGTCCCTTTGGGGCCTGATAACATTCCTATCTGCATCTTACATGAACCCAGGCATATGCTTCCAGCTCCATTGCACACTGTATGCAAGCAAAGCCTGAGCACCATTGACATCTCATCTGCAAGGAACATGGCCACTGTCATCCCTCTACACAAACGTGAATGATGAATGTTGGCATATGCAATCTAATGGCCCTCATTGGTGGGAACATGACACATCAGGACCAGGAGTACAATGTATGTTCATACAGTGCTGCTAAGTACAGGGGTATGATGTGTTTGTAAGTGGTGGCTAACTATAGTCGATATTCATGTGCTGGCTCTGTAAAGAACTCTGGGCAATGGCTGAGGTCCTGTGATGTGTTTCCCTGTTTATGTCTTCCAGGTACTATGCAGCAGCAATGGCTTTACACAAATGTGGAGACAGCAGCCATCACAGAAGCTGTAATCATAAACTAAGCCATCCTTTTTGGCTGTAGCCATCAAAATCTGTAGGAGCGGACTGCCCTGTGTGATGAGATCATCCACAGAGTGAACATCTTGGGCCACCATTGATGCTCATACGATCAGGTCAGGCATAGAGCAACTGACCTGATACATCATGCCCGGCAATGGGCTGCTGCTGTAGCGAGGGAACGTACTGTTACCAATGGAGGGCCAGCCACACAGGCCCCACTTACGGTGACAGAGGAGCTTGTTACCAACCTTGGGGTAGCCCCCACACAACCTCAAACACGGGAAACTGCAGTCATGGAGGCGGATGGCACCCAGACAACAGATGAGCATCCAGGTAAGGCCAAAGTGTACATCAATGTGATGAGATATCATTTAAACTATCTTCTATAGAGTCTCTAGATGCATATGTCAGTTCAAAATGGATTGGTGATTTGGGTTTGCACACAAGTGCACATCTATGGAGAAGGACAGCAAATTGTGTAATATCATAGTGTGTACTGTACCTGTGCAGAAACGTAGCATACATCTTGCACCAATGCCTAATGTGAATCTGCTGACAATATTGCTTCCTCACAACTACATAGGTCCCTCTGGTCTGCGCATGGGGCAGCAGCCTAAAGCCGGTAAGTATGGGATTTTCCTGTTGTGGCTCACCAGTACCCCAGACATGCTAAAGTTAATGTATGTGACCAAACACACAACTGTTACACTCAGCAGTTTGGCAATATCTGCATGTTCACTTTTGTTGGTGTTTACTGCATTGCATCATGGTGATCATCAAAGGGGCTTATTTGCAGGAAGTTTTACATATCTGTAGCATACCTCACAACCTGTCATTGCAGGATATCTGGACAAAGACTGACAAAATGGGGGACAATGGCCCAAAACTAGGGTCACATTGTATAAATTAGTGGTATTCAGTGCATATAAATGGTGTACACACCTGTTAGAATGCCAAGTATTTGTGATATACAAAGTTCAAAATACTGCCATCCTTTCATGTGACCTATAACCTGTACAATTCAATTGTAAAGCAAACAAATCTGTTAGGGGAACAATAATGACACATAACAATAGTACAACAAGCTAGATGCATATGTGTGCACAGGATGAAGCTACTACTGTGTTGAGGCAGCTTTCAATATAACTACAGCAGTACATCTTATTGGGTACATGACAGCCATCAATTACAGAGACTCTTTTATTAACAGCAAATAATGGTCAGCTGTTCTACCAGGATTATCCTAACATATACCCAGTTGCCTGCTACAGCAACAGCCGTGGTTCACTTAGAGCTGACAAAGCTGCTAAGGGAGAACATGTTTGAGATGTATCAGCCTGGAGAAGGGTACTAAAACATTTCCACACCATTGCACATACCATGGAATACAGTGCAGACAGTCATCAAAAGGTGGTGAAAATATGGGGCTACAGTGACATTGAGAAGGAGTGGACATCCCACCCAAGTCTATGGCAATACAAGACCAAAACTGGCCAGGGAGAGTGTCAGGAGCCCTACAGCTACAGTGAAGGAGTAGCAGGAATCTCTGGCAAGTACTGTGTGTCTACTACATGTCACAACAATCTTCCATGGTCTCCATATGTCTTGCCTATAGGGTAGGGTTGGAAGATGGCAGAAATTACTCACACCAAACAATATCCAGGCCTGGCAAAAATCTGAAAACAATACATCAGGTCTCCAAAAAGCAAGTAGGAAAATGTGTTATGGTAATATGGGACCATGGTTGAACTCTGGTCACAATTCTGACAGGTGTTTTTGGCACAATGACACCACTGCACATCACCACAACAACAACACCCCCACGGTGAAGCATGGTGATGGCAGTGTCCTACTTTGGGGTTGCTGTTTACAAGCTGGAACTGGGGCTGTAGCCAAGTTGGATGGGATTATGAACAGTTCCAAACACCGGTCGGTCCTTTGTGGCTCCAATCATTCTGGTATTTGCCACATAGCTGTGGATGGTGAGGAATTCCAACTTTCCACACAACAATGGCCCAAACCATACATCAAAATCAACTAAAGGATGGATTCACCAGATCACATGCAAGATTTTGCACTAGCCCACCCAGAGCCCACACCTACATCCAACAGGATATATGCAGTGTGACCTGAAGAGGGCAGTGCACAGGGGATGCCCTTGCAATCTGATATAGTTGGAGGTGTTTTGCAAGGGGCAGTGTGCAAACATCAGCATGTCTAGATGTGCCATGCTGATAGACACCTTCCCAAGTGGACTGAATGCTGTGATTAAATCAAAAGGTGCTTTAACAGAGTATTACATTAAGCGTGTGCACAGCCATGCAACCAGCCTATTGCACCTATTTCATTTACCATATGTTACTTGTAACTGATGGGTATGTTCTTCAGTTGGATTGCACAGGTTATAAGTCATTCAAAATGATGGCAATGTTATGACTTGATTTCTGAGGTCTCATGTGATATATCACAAAATGTGAGCTATTTAATGCTGTGTAAGGTGCTGTCATCTGGCATGTGTAATGCGTACACATTAGAGTGTGTGTGCACCTTTTCAGCCATGATGCATTATTGGTGTCACTAACACTAAGTGAATGTGTTCTCACATGCTGTATTCTGTTTGTGTTCAAGGTGTCTGTGTGTCAGCAGGATGCGGGCCTGCAGACATCACCAATGAGGGGTATGGCAGTATTGTATCACATCGGCCATGTCATTTCCAAGGTACAGCTGTATCTGCACACATTTCCCAGGTCTGTGTAACAGTTTCTGCATGTGCTTCACAGCTTATAGGGCTGAGGGGGTGTATATAAATCTATGGTGGTTGACATCAGCTCTAATAGAGTGGACAGTAGTAAGTGTTGTGGGTGGAACACACCTCAGATTGCTAACGTACTCAACCCCAGAGGATATAGTGTCGACCAAACACACAGGGAAAACTGTTCATGCACACACATGCATGCACAGGATCGCAGTTGCCAGTGTTGTGCTTGGAACCCCTACCCATCAAGTTGTGGTACCACACTATTATGCGGTTATTGCAGGTGGCACAGTGATGAGTGTTACAAGGTACCTGTAAGGTGAATAATATCATGTGGCCTTGTGAAGTATGGCAATGGTGCATGTACTGGATATGAGAGTACTCATAATAGTGTCATATACAAGTCTACACCCTCACAACCACTGTTATACACACCAATACACACACGCACATAAACACACATGCACACACACACACACACACACACACACACACACACACACACACACACACACACACACACACACACATATTTAACAGTACTGATCTCCATAGATTAAAATATTCATAGGCGTGTACTTGGCAAATGGCCATGGACGCTAGCCCATGGGAATACACTGGCATCATGCCACCTGACAATACTCCCCAGTGTGTCTACTGACTATAGTCACTGGAATGTTCCCCAGAGTGGGTATTCTATTTCCCATCCACTCCTCCAGATTTCTCTTGAAGAGGGCCAGTAATGTGCGCTGCTTGACATGTATGTGATGTCTATTCCATAGCATGGCCAGTCTCCGGGTTGTGAACCTATCCCTCCAGCATGTCCTGTTGATTGTGAGGATGGGGTTGAGATCTCTGAGGCATGTTGTGTGGACAGATTGGTTTATTCAGATGTAGCATTCTTGACAGGGTTGGGTCAGACATGGCTAGGTATGTTAGGCAAAGATCACACCTTAGTAGCCAATATGAGACAGAGATTCATTGGAGTTGTTGGAGTCTGCCCATATGGGGCAAGTGCGTAGTACCTAAAATCCTCTTTGTGAGGTATATTTGCAGCCTTTCCTGTTGTTGCAGGTGTCTAGTGGAAACAAGGCAAATGGGCCATAGTACACATTGATTGGCCTACTGAGGGGAGAGTACAGGGAAACACTGTCCTTTTACTTCCTGTATTCAACACCCTTAGTCAAGATTAGTGACACATGGAAGGACGTTCGGAAGACAGTGGCACTGTGGTGGTCAACAGAGAGCTCACTGTCAACCTGTGTTCCCAGTTCCCTTATACCAACATCAGTGTTTAGTGGACTACCATCTATGTATTACTTTATGGGAACCATGTGGTAGCCAAAGGTGATGGTGGCACATCATCTGGCATTGAGCTTATATTCAGGGTTCTGACAATAGTCATAAGTCTCAAAGAGGCCTTTGTGAAGGATTTCAACCTCACTTGGGGGGGTAATAATAGCATCCACCTTGTAGTCATCTGCAAACATTGTCAGCCAGGGCACCTTCATATTGGGCTGGTCCTCAGAGGTGTGGATCCCAAAAATGAGGGGACCCAGGTCCACAACCTGTGGGACTCCACTCGTGACTGTTCAGTAGTCTGAAATGGAGTCAGCTACTTTCACACTGTGGGTTCTATCTGTTAGCCTTTTTGCAGGACACCTACTGTTGTAGGGGTTGTTGCCTACCTGAGTGTGTTTGTGTATGATTCTTGAGTGGGGAGTGATATTCAAGGATTAGATGGGCTTCCTATCTTGTTATCTATTCCATACTGTCACATCGTTATTGCACATGGCACAATGCTTATAGGGCTGCAGAGTGTCTACAGTTCTCTCTACAGTGGATGACAACTGTGGGCCTTGTAATCTGGACACTGGGGCATGTACTGGTAGGAAACAGCAAAAAGTAGCTAAATGCACGCCCAATGGATATGGTTCTCACAAAAACACAACAACCCCCACAGACAGGATAGTGTTCTTGCACACGTGCACACACACACACACACACACACACACACACACACACACACACACACACACACACACACACACACATACACACACTTGCCAGGTCTGAGTTTGGAACCTCTACCTATCTATTTATTACTACTACAGTTTTACGCATTAATCACATGTGCCAGGAAGCGTATCGGGTGAAGTTTGTCCAAAAATACTTCTAAGGTGAGGAACATCACAAAAGAGCGAAAGCGCTTGTGGTTATCGTTGTGTTTGGTTTGTTCGAGCTGTGGATTAAAAGTTTTTTGCACCTACTTTTTTGTCTTCCTTGGTGGCTTCATACAATTTTGGAAGTGTATGCCAACGTACTGAAGTGGCTATCTGTACTTGATCAGTTCTGGTCAGCAAACGGTGAGGTTTGTGTCTTTTCGCTACTTTAAACTACTCAGTTACACACACACACATTTTGGAGAACTGGGATTAGAACTCCTAATTAACTAGTTATTTGCACTATAGTGTTACACAGTTATCACATGTGCTACAGAGCTTATAGGGCTGAGGCCTGATGAAAGGGACTTCTAAGGTGACTGATATCTGCAGGACTGCTAAAGTAGGGCAATGGGAAGTGTACTGGGTTTAAATGGATTCAACATTTTTGACACACACACACACACACACACACACACACACACACACACACACACACACACACACACACACACACACACACACACACACACACACACACACACACTTTTACATTTGCCAGGATTGAGATTAGAACTCCTACCTAACTAGTTATTTGTACTATAGTGTTATGCAGAGGCCTGATGAAAGGTACTTCTATGGTGACAGACATCTTCAGGACTGCTAAAGTAGGGCAATGGGAAATGCACTGAGTGGGAAAGGCCTGTTAATTTCTAGATCCTACTGACAATTCTCTAAGTGTATAAGCATGTCCAGTGTGACCTTTTATAGTAAATGTGGGACTCCATTCCAGGGATTGTTGTACTCCAGTTCAGTTTGTTTTGTGCTACAGCTATACCTCTCAACCTGTTGGTGCAGGATATCTGAAGGTAGCCTATCAAAATGGGGAGAAAATGGGCCATACGGTGATTGTGACTATTTCTCTTTGTAATGTATGGGTTGCTAGGATTACAGGGTTTGTTTTACAGACATCTGACATATATGACGTTTGGCACTGTCATGTATTCTTCAGTACCTCGTGACATACCTCCTCAGATCATCACAGTGATTTACCAGAGGAATACAGGATGTATGATGCACACACCAATATTATGGGCCAAATGCTAGGCATTCTTGCACAATCCAGCCTGTTGAGAGGCGTGCCTACAACCAATTGACTGTTGGAGCTGTGGAGACAGTGGGATCTCTGTGTATTTCTTTTCTCGCATGGTCTGATTTCCAGTCCATGGTTGGGTAATATAAGTCAGGCAGGATCAGGGTAACAGACAGACTACAGATAGATTTCTACGGGATAAGATATGTGGGGGGGGGGTGTCCTGGGTCAGATATGTTGGCCTAAAGCTACGAGTACTTTGCATAAGGGTCTTCTCAAAGGTTGACTGCACTTAGAGGGTCTTGTGTGTGTCAGACTGTTTGATCAGCCTGAAGATGTGTGTGTGTTTCACATATATGTATGGCCCACCTCATTTGGCTTAGTTGGCCACATTTGGGGTCAGGATGTTGCATAGGATGAATGATCAGGGAAGGGTGAGTTACTCCCCATGACTGTGGGCCAGGGTTCTGTGGGTACAGACATGTCACCATCTTTCAGGGTTAGGACTGCCTGCAAAGAGTGCATTCCCATGTGTCGACTCCTAGTGCTGCCTGTCAACTGTACAGAGTACCACAGAATGTCCAGATCCATGACTCATATATCTGGTTGGTTACCCAAACAAGTGTGGTTTTCAAGGAAAAGTGTTTTGCAAGTCACTCAGGCTTTAAGTCAGATATTACTGAGAGTTGACATTGTAGTTTCAGACTTCATACCCTTCAGATATTCCATGCTAATACAATAATTCCATCAACTTTCTAACATTATTAGAGCAGTATTTCAAATGTGTCCTTTTCTTTGGACCTTTATCATCCCATTATTCATGGCTTTGTCCAGGTTCTGGCTCTCTGAGGCTGGCAGGTTTGCTCCTAGCAGTTAGCAGCATGGCCTTTCTTTGCATTTTGTAGATTGTGTTATGTTGGTGTTATGGATCCCATGACACTCCCTAACAGGGCACTGCAGCTGAGACATGGGTATTTGCCAGAGGCCTGTAGGCCAGGTGTGACAGATGCAGGCCATTCTGATGATCATAATGTTCCCAGGCTGCAATACAGTGGACACCCCTGGGATGGCACCAGTAAGTTGACTGGGTATTACTGACAATTGCTTTCTGTTCATGTTGAGCCATCACTCTAGATGACAGCTGGATGCTGCTTATGACTAGGGACATGTTACTGAATTTCTATGGGACTATGGGTGGGGGAGTGACACATCTGTACACAATATACATTTAGACAGACTGTGCTGATATTTGCTTAACATTTTGGCCCCATTTAGCATAGTAGTATGCCCTATCTTTGAGACTACAGACATAACAGTATCAACCACAGGTCAGATTGTTCTGGCATAAACAGTTTTAGTTTCAGACTTCTTACCTTTCAGAGTCATACTGCCACTGCCAAACCTGCTGTGATATCACTGTGTAAGTCTGTAGGTGGGAATTTCATGTATGTAGCCATGCGGGAGCCTTTGCCAGACATTTCTGTATGGTTTTCTACAGCTGATCTGTTGGGTGTGGCTGGGGGTGAGTATGGGACCCCAACATTGACATCCATACATGTGACCTATGACCCCCCTGTTATTTGGCTCACCACATATACTGCAGTGGTATTTGTCAACTAGGGTGGTACTGCATAGTGTGGGTAAGCCAGTACTGGGCATACACTTCCTGCTGTCCCACATAGCTGTCAGTTGTCTGCTGCTATCCTAGTAAGCCACCCCATTCCCTTGCATGCTTGCATCAATAGTATAGATATGCTATCAGAACATTCAACTCCATTCATTTATTGTTAAGAAGGCTGACTTATCTTGTGCCTGAGGCAGTTGTGAGGATGGTGCTTAAGGGCTGACTATGTTGGATGCACGCAGTACACTGCCTATACATGGTAAGGTATAGGTAGTGTGATATTTGGCATCCATTTTACTGTGTGCAAGTCAGAGAGAGATATCAGTCTCTCGGGCCCTATGGTGTCAGTGTATGTGCTATGCATTGCCTCTTTGCCAAGGACAGGGCATACTGGGCACTCCTCCATCTGCCTTCAGGAGCAGGCTCAGGATGTTCCTCCTCCGAGTCATTCTTTACCTGTGGAGACCTTGACAATGGTGGGGGGCTGTGTGGCTCTTCCCCGTTTTGTTCCTGATGCAGCTGTTTCCACAAGATCATATTGGTAGCATGGCACATACTATGAACATGTGAGCACATGTGGCTGGAGAGTACTATAAGTCTCCACCGAATATGTCAAGGCAGCAGAACTGTGACTTGAGCATCCCAAACACACGCTCTATAATGACTCTGGTTTGTGTGTGTGCCTCATTATAGCATTCTTGTGTGGGTGTGTGTGCATTTCTGATGGGTGTTATCAGCCATGGCTCCAATACGTAGCCAGCCTTCCTCATCAGATGGTCATATGCAATGTCCCCACTGACAAATGTCTGATACAGCTGTGACAAATGCCAGATGTAGGAGTTGTGATACCTTCCAGGGTTGCCAGCAAACACATTCATGATAATGCCCTGGGCATCGCACATGACCTGGCGGTTTAGGTAGACCCTATCCTGGTCACTGGGTGGTGCTTTAATGTGGATATGTGTGCAGTCTATGGCACCCAGTACCTCAGAGTATTCTGCTACACGGTGGAAGAGATGCCTACTGCTGGTCCTCTCCTCACGGGTGCTGGGGAAGTAAATGTGCTCAGGGACATGTGGTCGCATGGCATCCAGAAATTGGTGGAGTATTCTGGATGCAGGTGCCTGTGAGACCCCCATGATATCCCCAGTTGATCTTTGGAAAATATCTGTAGCTAGTATTCTTAAGGCCAAGCATATGTTGGTATCCACTGGGATGGGTTCCCTTCTGTTGGTTCTGGGTCTGAGGTGGGGCTGGCACAGCTCAACAAGTTGCTGAAGTATGTCGTTGTCCACCCTTTAGTGCTCTACTATCTCCAGATCATGTAGTCCCTGGTAGGCTACCATGGGTCTGAACACTCTTCTCCTCCTCCTCCTTGGTCTAAGTCAGTTGTCAGTTATCCTCCTCAGCACCCTTAGCCTCTTGCACATACTGATAGATCAAAGCGACAGCAGCCCCTAACATTTTTTGCTAGTTTTGTCAGTTAAAATTCCCCCGTATGTGTACACCTATGGTGCAGTGTGTGGAGAAAAAACAGACTGGAAGGTGTTTGCATAGTTTGCAGTGGTGTGCTGCAAATGCTGCCTGTGTGATTGGCTGACTTTGAGACATTTTACCTGTCAGCTATTTTGCTTGTATTTGAGTGGCTCTATTTTGTTATTTCCCTTTTTCCCCCTTCCCATTTCCATCCCTTTTAAGCCCCGAGGCATGGCACACAAACCCACTGCCTAAATGTAAACAATGCTGCTATTTCAATTTTTTTTTAGGTCCCAGTGTACACCACACACACCTGTTTAGCTAAGGCAAACATATTTTATCAGAAATGGCCCTCCCCTGGATGTGAACATGGTCTTCATTTCATGGTATGAGACATTATAGCCTCAGACACACCCTCTTCTTTAGCAGTGCTTATCTAAATGCAAACCCGGGCAACGGAGCTCCAGTGTGCTTACAGCAAGCATAACACACATCCTTTTCATGTTAGCTGCTCCTCCTGCCTACACTATCCTGTTCTAGCACCTACACAGTTAGGTGCAGTGTGTGGACTTAGAATATTTTGTGATTCAGTAAATTTCCCCTCATTTGCATACCCACTGCCTTAGTCCATAGTTATTGCGCTGACATGGAGCCTTCCCCCTTGACACCCAGTGTTCCCTGGTAAAGTTTTAATTCTGCATGCCATTGACTATAATGGCAAAATGCAGATTTCCCCTAAAATTGTGTTTTAATATTTTTTTTATTTTCAGCATGATCCCGTTTGCGCCCTATGCTTAAACGGCTGAAATCGGAAAAAAAAAACTTTGATTTTTTATTAAATTAAACACTTTCCCATGCCAATGGCCATACATTTGGCCATTGGCATGCCTAAAGTTTATAATACATGCTTTTATTTGAGCTGTCATGGCTCCATTTTGTTATTTGCAGAAATGTGTTCAGTTAGTAACCAAAAACATTTCTGCAAATATCACTGTTCCTGCATGGATGCCTGCCTGCTTCCTGAATTGCTAATTCACCTCATTTGCATGGTTTTCACCAGCAAATGAGGTAATTAGCATTTTGCATGGCTTTCCATGCAGAAACAGTATTGGCAGGCTTGTGCCCATCATCGACTGTTTCCTGAATCGCTCGGTAGCCATATTCCATGCAGGAGTGGCTACACTGTTCCTGCATGGAAATTTTATTTAACTCATTACAGCAGAGGGCTCCTCCAGGCGTCTTCTGCAGTTAACTCCTACTGCTCCACTAATCAAATTTTGATTGTTCATATTTGCATTACTAATTCCAAAACCATGTTACATACAAGGTACAAGGATATTTTGTCTTGCAGCATATGTGATGGCAAACACAACTGTATTGATATTTGACCTCTCTCAATGAATATTTTCTAGAACTGAAAGGTGAGAACTGCATTTTTTAAAGGCTTAAACCATGCCCACTGGGAGTTAAAGACACACACTGAAAAGAGCTGTACCAGAGGGAATGAGTTAATGAATCCCGGGGTCAGAGTATGCTGATATTTTTGAAGAAAAGCTATTTAAACTTCCAGTTGTGTACTCCATGAACTTAGACCCAGAGGTCAGTCTAGTGGTCAGACCAGCAAGAAGAGTTCCAACAGCTATGCAGGACTGAGTCAAAATCCATTTAGATAAAATGGTGCAACAAGGTGTGATTTGTCCAGTTATGGAACCAACTGAATGGTTGTCTTCTGTTCAGGAATCATGCGTACCTGATATCTGGAAAAAAGCATTTGTCCTCCTACCTCACAAAGGCGGCAACAACTCTGACATCTCAAACTTCTGGCCAATCGCCATTCTTTCCCCCATCTCCAAAATACTAGAGAAGTGCATCCACACTCATCTCCTTAATCATCTGGAAAAATCCTTCCCCCACTCAACATGTTTTTTTGCCAGGACATAGCACTAACACTGCCTTCTTTGCCTTCTTGGATACAGTAAATAGAGCTTGAGATACTGGCTCCTTAGTCTCTGCACTCTTTTTTGATCTATCAAAAGCACTCAACACAATATCCCACTCCCTTCTGCTTAATAAACTCTCCCAAACTTGGCCTATCTCCCCCTAGCTTACAATGGTTTACTAACTATTTCAGCAATTGGCAATAATCTACAATATGGCAGCACTCTTCTTCCCCTTTCATCAATACAGACACAGGTGTACGCCAGGGTTCAATACTGGGTCCCCTTTTATTCACTATATTTGTCAATAACTTTTACAGCACTCTCACTCACAGTACTGTTATCCAATATGCAGATGATTCCTCTATTATCTCCTGTTCTAAATGTGTCACTACACTACAGCAACTTACTCAAGAAGCATTTACTACTACTGAAACCTGAATGTCTCAGAATCATCTTTGCTTAACCCCAATAACACAACCCCTAATATATAGCCCTGTTGACAAGTCACTATTCTCTGTTCACTCCTAAAACAACACTATCATTGAAGTTGTCCCTAGTGCCAAATTGCTTGGTGCTATCATTGATGATAAACTAACCTTTGACCTTCACATTTACAGCAACATCAAAAAAAAAAAAAACATCAAAAGCTAGGATCCCTTTACAGGCACAACTATTTTCTTAGCCTCTCTGCTAAAAAGGCACTTGCCTCATCTTTCCTACTTCCAACTCTCTTATATGGTGGCCCTATCCTCACCAATCTACAGTCCTCCCTGAAAACAAAAGTAGACTTATGCTACAAAAAAAGTCACTAAATTTGTTACTAATGCAAAATTTTCCACCCACCACCAGTCCTCTCTGCACCAACTAAATTGGTTCAAATCCCCTCGCTATCTCACTTATCTACAACTAACTACAGCCCATAAATGTATCTACCATTCAGCAACATGCCCTTCCCTCTCCTCCATACTGACCATTTATTATCCTAATTGACATCTCATGTCTGAAAACAAAATGTTACTGACTGTCGACAAACCCAAGCTCTCAGCTGGCCAAATGTTGTATTCTTTTACTGTCTCTAAACTATGGAATAATCTCCATTTCTTCACTGAGGACTACCAGTAATCCCATTTCCTTTAAAAAAATTCCTCAGACTACATCTCTCCTCTCACTGGTTATGCACCTGCATCCCAGGGTTGCCACCTTTTAACAAGGGCAAAGTGGGGCATGGGGGTGTGGTCAACAGGATAGGGGTGTGGCCAACACGCCACTGGCCACACCCCCACCACGACATCATCAGAGTTGTTAAAGGAGATGCAGTATTAGTTATGGATGCAACATTGTGACATTACAGCATACTGAAAACTCAAACCATTTAAATGAAGTGAACTATTACTGCACACACATTAATCTCAAATACATTGCATTAACTTCTGAGCATCCATCCACAAAAAAAAAAAATAAACGGGAAAAAAGTCCAAACATTTTAACTTTTAAAAATACTTCTTGCAAGAGAAGTAACAAACTACAATGTACAGCAGACTCCATGGGCTCCTTTTACCTCAAAACATAGCAATTAATCCAGCACAGCAATGCAATAAACAGGTCCAAGTAAAAGTAACACACCCATATTCACATTACAAGCAAAGCAGTACATTTTAACCTTATTAAAAATGCATAATAAATTAAATGCACACATTTACAAGTATAAATGAAAACAATCTTGAAACAGCTTTGGCAAATTGGCAACGTGTACCTACTAGAATAATAAATGAATTACATTAACTGTTAACATTCCCCCTCAAAAGGTAGACTTGTACCACATAGACATGGACTTGCAGGAACAGGAAAAATTACCTAAACAGTATATCGTAACTTCCTGAAAGCAGCATTATAGTGCATATTTCCATACAAAAAAAGTGCAAACTATGCTCAAACATTTCCTATCTGCAAACAGACAATACCCAGAAAAAGCTACGACAATAGAAATGCGTCACACTAAGTTTATATTTCACTGCCCCCCAACAGAAACAAACAACTTCTATACACAGTTCAGCCTTTTAAAAGTAATGCTTACAAATCATACCCCCAAAAATAATAACAATTACATATACATTCAGGTTTTATATCTTTAAAAACTACTACTCAAAAATATCAAACTAACCACTACACAGATTTAAATATTGCGTACTGCACTCACCATCTACCTTTAAACATTAAAAAAATTAAACCACAATATATTCCCATTTTAAACTAGTACAAAAGTCTCAAAATAACCACTGCACAGATTTAAATACTACATACTACATCCCCAACTACCTCTAAACATTAAAAACTTAAATAAAGCACACTATTCCCATTTTAAATAACTAAAGCCACAAAATGCAATTATCTACTTACCACTCACAGTTATTGCTGGGCTGGCTGTCAGGCTCCCTTGCTGGCTTCTTTCCTGGCTGGCTGGGCTGGCTGGCAAGCTCCCTTGCTGCTTCTTTCCTGGCTGGCTGGCTGGCTTCAATGTTGGCTGGCTAGCTGGCTTCAATGCTGGCTGGCTGGCTGGCTTCAATGCTGGCTGGCTGGCTGGCTTCAATGCTAGCTGACTGGCTGGCTTCAATGCTGGCTGGCTGGCTGGCTGGCTTCAATGCTGGCTGGCTCAATGCTGGCTGGCTGGCTGGCTTCAATGCTGGCTGGCTGGCTTTAATGCTGGCTGGAGAAAAAAATCAGATCTTTTGTCGCAGCTGCTATAGAGTTTAGTGCTCTACAGCTGCAACCTTTATGGGGCTCTTCAGAAGAAGTTCCCACCCCCTACAATGGCTGCAACCAATTACTGTGCTGCATTACCACCCGGACCTAGCAGAGAATCCCTCTAACTGCAGGTCCGGGTGGTGACGTAGCCGCATTGCCGTGGAAAAAAAGGAAGTATTTTCGGCTTTTCCACGGCAATTTAAAATGCGAAGCGCAAAGGGGAAAAAATGGGACTTTTAAAGTCCCACGCTTGGTGAGCGTGGGAAGCGGGATGAGAGGACTCAAACCATGAGTGTCCCGCTGACAACGGGACGGGTGGCAACCATACTGCATCCAGACAAACAACCTCGAAACCTGACTTCATTTAATTACTGCTTTTTTCTTCACCTCTTCTCTAATATACTTACTCCTTCTACTGCCACTCTGGCTTGACTTTTCCCTCCTGCAGTCTATCTGCCTCCTTCTACTCTCACCCTGAAGCTAACTCTTCTCTGCTTAAAAAAAAATCTGTTTTCACAATTATACTTAGGTGTTATTTGAATGTATGCTATTTTTGCTTCCATACCTATACCATTACAGAAAACAATATCACTGTTGTTCTTATTTTATTGATTGTACTACTACCTCTTGACATACTTTGCTTTTGTGTGTTGACATGTCTTTGTATGTAATTATTGTGGAGCTTTTCTCCCTGGGCCTCGACTGAAAATGGGCTCATTTAGGCCCAGTGGACTTTCCCTGTAAACAAATGCAATAAATAAATAAATAAATAGTAGTTGTTCATATGAAATCAAAATATGTATTGACCCAAAAGACTTAAACAAAGCATTAAAGCAAACCCAACATCCTGTGCATACAGGCGAGGAAGCTGCTACCCTCATGCCAAATGCCACTGCTTTTCCTCTTTTAGATGCAAAGTGTTCATTTACGGCAAGTAATGCTTGATCACAAATCTTCACTACTGACTACATTCAGTATGTCATTTGGTACATACAGATTTCTCAGAATGCCTTTTGGAATAAATTCTACCAGTGAAGTCTTTCAGCGTGCTAAGGAGCAATTTTTTTCAGGCTATCAGTGAGCTAGTATAGTAAATGATTTGCTAGTTGGAGGCAATGATGAAGCAGAGTATGAAAGAAACCTCAGGAAAATTCTAGAAAGAGCACATAAAGTGAATCTAAAGCTCAATCCTCAGAAATATAAATTCAGGCTACCAGAAGTTACTTATGTCAGTCATTCATTTACCATTTCAGGCTTATGACCAGATCCTTCCAAACAACCATTCTTGAAATGCCAGCTCCAGACAGTGCCCAAGTCTTACAGTGTTTTCTTGCTATGGTTAACTATTTGGGCAAATTTATGCCAGACTTCAGTTCCAGTAAATGAAAGGGTGTGGCTATGGGGGCCAGTTGTGCCCCCATTTAAGCCAACCTGGTAATGTCCAGTTAGGAACATAAAAACATTTTTATTCCTAGATTTCAAAATAAGTGGGTTATATACCTACTTTTTTGGACAACATTTTTATTCTGTGGAAGGACAATGTGATTGACATGAATGAATTTAGGGGTTATTTGGAAAATATTTCCAACTTCCTTAAATTCACAAATTCCTTCTCGGATTCTGTTATTAACTTCCTGGATGTCACTTTAGTTAAAGATCTTGTAAGTAATTATTTTGTTTCCAAAATATTTAGGAAGGAAACCTTTTGAAATAATTATTTGGATTACCAGAGTCACCACCCAAACACACAAAAAAGAATATTTTTAAGGGCCATTTAATAAGAACAGCCTGTATAAGTTCTAGTTGGAAGATTTTCAAGAACAAAATGTTTAACATTATTTCATTTTTTTTGGAAAGAGGCTACCCCAGGGACTTAAATTTTAATACTAGCCTTGAGGTAGCACATGAATGGGGTGCATGATTTAAACCTATTCTAGGTATAGGTAAAGAAAATGCTAATTTATTTTAAACCACAAGGAGATGAGAGCCACTGTTACTCTATGATTTTCCCATATGGTGAAGGTTTCAAATAAGTTATGGACTTTATGAAGAGAAACTGGGTAATTTTTATTACTAATAGTGACCTGTTAAGAGTGTTAGGTGGACAGCCACAGTTTGTTTACAAGATGGGGAAAAACTTAAAATATTTGTTTGAACACCCTACCCACATTCAAACATTAAACAACAGGGGCACTAGTACATGTGGCAAATGTGCACAATGTAATTATATTTTTGAAGGACCATTGTGTTTTTTACCTTCTATCATGACACCTATTATATTTCATCAAGGTAATTGTGCTACAAAAGGACTAGTATACTTGGCAGTGTGTACATCCTGCAATTTTTATTATGTTGGTAAAACGATCATTGAGAAAATGCATCTATGAACATACTTATGCTATTAGGAGTCATAACAAAAATATTGCATTATATAAACATTCAGTTAAATGCAGGCAGTTTAAGTTCAGGTTTGGAATTTTGGAAGTTATCCAGAAGACCACTAGAGGGGGATGGCTGGAACTTCAAATAGAACATAGTGAACGTAAATGGCAACTTGAATTAAATGTGACTGTAGAACCTGGCATTAATGAAAACATTTCAGTTTTACCAATATTAAAAATAAAGGCTTTGGTTAGGTAGATATGGTTCTGCCTTCTGAAAATATTTTTTATGGAACTGTATTTTTTCTTCAATGTTTTTTCTTCATGTTTTTAAAAAAAAGTCTTATTTCTTTAAATGTGTTTAATTGTTTGATTAATAGTATTATACAATCATAGGCATGTGGCTATGGTTTATTCTGATAAAGTCGCAGAACTTTCAGAGACAAAAGCGCTAAATAAACTGGAAGCTGTTTTGTATCCTGTTGGAAGTCTGGTGCTCCTTTTTGTTATACTACACAACTGGACTGGCACACAATTCTGGTGCAGCTACATGTAGCTCAGTAAAAAGCACAAAACACATTATTAACTAAACAAAATGTTCAAAATTATGACATTTGGTAGAATTAGTCGAAATTCTTATGAAAACATTCAGAATTACTTCTGATTTGCATGACAATCATGTTAAAAGTAAAATGAGCACAATAAAAGTATAACAAGCATGATAAAAGTCAAACAAGCATAATGAGAACAATAAAAAGGCAAAATGAGGATGGAAAAACAAAGTGAATGCATTCTTTAGTAAACAAGCACATATTTTGATATGAACTACTGTTTTGCATTGACTAAAACTATTCAAAGTATAACTAGAGTTGTTTGAATTATCTCAGTGTGCAGTGTTTGCAGGGTGTGCTTTATTACAGAAAAATTATTTCAAAGAGTTTACTGTGTGCAAAATACAGTTATTTCTCAAGTAGCAGTCAGAATACAGTCATTTCAAGAAGTTTCTTGTGCTGTGTACAGTTCATTCACAATCTGCAGTCATTTTGAAGTGTTTCTTAAACTAAGAGTTGGTTTCATAACGTACAGTGATTTCAAATTGTTCTTGTGCTATGGGGACTTATTTCACAAATTGCAGTTATTTTGAAAAGTCTGTTGTGCTGTTGAACATAATTACAAATCTCTGGCATAAATTTCTGACATATATGTATGTATGTTTATACATAATTCCAAGGGTCTTTATAACTATGTGTTGGTATGACAGAGGCATTTCACACACCCATTCTACTTGTGTTTGATAATGATATTGCAGAGAATTGGAGGGTATTTAAGCAGGAATACAATATTTTCATACAAGCGGCTTTTTCTGTTAAAGATGCGTGCATGAGGGCATTTTTCTGCTTAATCAATGGGAGTCAAAGCCATTGTAAGAGAGCATTCATTTGTATATGCACCAGCAGTATATGCAGGAGAAGGGGAAAACCATCATATTGTTGTGGAGTTGAATCAAGGGAGGACCCTGAGTGCTTAAAATGTAAATTTAGAGAAATGTGTAACCCCCAGACAAATGTTACTTTGGGGAGGCACTTATTTTATACAAGAAACCAAAAGCCAGGAGATACCCTGGCAGCGTATGTTACAATCTTGAGAAACAAAGCTAAAATGTGAAGATTTGTTGATCTGAAAGATGAGTTGATAAAGGACAGGCTTGTGTGTGATGTTAATAATGCTGTAATGAGAGATCTTGCTTCAAGACAGTGAATTCATGTTGAGCAAAGCCATAGAGATTTGTAAAATACACAAACTTACAGAAAGGCACACAAATGAGCTTGCAGGTGATAAGAGCATGTTTCAGTGACCTCTAGAGCAAATGTAGATATCATGCTGCACTTGGCTAACAGAAACAGGCCTAAGCACATGGCAGCTGCACCCTCTGTGGGATTTCCAAAAAGAGCCTGTACATTTCCAGCAAGTTCTAAGACAAGCTCAGTAAAACAGACATGCTCAGTGCAGCACGGTTGTGAGTCAGCAAAACCGATGCCAAGTCTCATTGTTTACTATTATAATTGTTGTGCCAATCATGAGTCCAAAAGAGAAAAGTGCTTAGCATTTGGTCAACAATGCCACAAGTGTAAAAAATGGAACCACTTTCAAAAGCTTTGTAAATCAAGCAAGCATCATTCATTTATTAAGAAAGGTTACTAAAAATAGCAAGTTAATCATATAGAAAGCTGCAACTGTACTTTTTATGTATATGGTGTATCAGTGGTCAGTGAAAAGGTTGATGTAGTACATTTGTTGGCAAAAACAGTGTTTTTTACTGTCCTGATTAATGGTAAGCTCACAGAGCTCAAAGTGGATACTGGTTCAAAGTGCAATGTTATGTCAGCAGAAACATTTGCTAGAGTAAGAGCTGGTGAACAACTTAACTTGGCCAATTGTGCAAAGCTTGTTGCTTATGGAGGTGAAGAGATTTAAACCAATGGCTCAGCAGTGCTTTCATGTTATTCAGCTGGGAACAGTTACAGCTTGTAGTTTTATGTAGTTAAAAGACCTGTACAGTCATTATTAGGTCTCAGAGACAGTTTAAAAATGAAACTACTTTCCTTTACTAAAGAAGTCCATCATGTAAGGACATGTCCCAGTTCCAGCTTCACTGATGCTATTTTCTCAGAATATGCTGATATTTTCGAAGACAAGCTAGGTAAACATCCAGTTGTGTACTCCAAGAAATTAGACCCAGAGGTCAGTCCAGTGGTCAAACCATCAAGAAGAGTTCCAATAGCTATGCAAGACAGAGTCAAAGTCCAGTTAGATAACATAGTGCAACAACGTGTGATTTGTACAGTTACAGAACCAACTGAATGGGTGTCCTCCATGGTAGTTGCTCATAAGAAAAGCTCAGATTAAATCAGAATATGTATTGGCCCAAGAGACTTAAACAATGTATTAAAGCAACCCTACCATCCTATGCGTACCATCAAGGAAGTCACTACCCTCATGTGAAATGCCACTGTTTTTTCTGTCTTTTCTTCTATCTTAGATGCAAAAATTTAATTTTGACAAGTAATGCTTGATCACAAATCTTCACTACTGACTACATTCAGTACACCATTTGATAGATACAGATTTCTCAGAATGCCTCTTGGAATAAATTCTACCAGTGAAGTTTTTCAGAATGCAATTGAGCAAATTTTTTCAGGCTATCCTTGTGCTATAATAGTAAATTATTTACTAGTTGGAGGCAATGGTGAAGCAGAGTATGACAGAAACCTCTGGAAAGTTCTGGAAACAGCACATGAAATGAATCTAAAGCTTAATCCTCTGAAATGTATATTCAGGCTACTGCAAGTTATTTATGTCAGTCATTTATTTACCAGTTCTGGCTTATGACCAGATCCTTCCAAACAAACACCTATTCTTGAAATGTCAGCTCCAGACAATGCCCAAGCCTTATAGTGTTTCTTGGTATGGTTGACTATTTGGGCAAGTTTATACCAAACTTCAGTAAATTATCAGTGCCCTTAAGAGAGCTGACACACAAAAATGTTATTTGGCCATGGCGGGAACAACACCAGAGAGCATTTGATGACCTGAAAGAGAAAATTGTAAGTCCACCTAGGTTAAGATCCTATGATGTCCACAAACCAGTAATTCTTTCCTGTAATGCTTCAAAGTTCGATCTTGGTGTGGTTATTCTTCAAGAGGGCAGATGAGTAGCCTATGCATCTAGAACTCTTACCCAAAGTGAGATGCAGTATGCTCAGATTGAGAAGGAACTTTTGGCAATTGTATTCGCATGTCTGAAATTCCATAATTATATTTATTTCCAAGCTATCCAGATTCAGACTGACCATCAACCTCTAGTCACTATTTTGAAAAAGCCTATGCATACAGCTCCAGCAATACTACAAAGAATGATGCTCAGATTACAAAAGTACAACTTCAAAATGTTTTATACAAAAGGTAAACTTCTTTATCTGGCTGATACCTTATCCAGATCGCCCAGAAATACCACAGAAAAGCTTGATGCAGAGAATTTGATGTCATGAAAGTGCATCATTTTTTCTACAAGACTTGATGAGCTAAGAGATCATGCAAAGACTAATCCAATTTTGCAAAAGCTCAAACCTTCATCAGTGTTTGATGGCCCTTATAGGTTCATTGGTTCGTACTAGGCTATCTGCCCTAGGGCATTTATAAGCCTAGCCAGAGTGTGTGTGGCTTTCACCACCCCTTAGGATGCGAATACTATGCCCATTTAGGGTTTAGTTTACTGTGCCTCTGTCTAGTAGTGACACAGAGATGACCCCCGGGGTAAACCTATGATCTCCCATCCACTCATCAAGATTTCTCTTGAATAGAGTTAGTGAAGGGCTCTGCCTAACATGGATTGGGATTCTGTTCCAGAGTGTAGGGAGCCTCTGGGTTATGAATCTGTCCCTCCAGCACGTCCTATTTATTTCTGTGTTGAGGTTTAAGTCTCTTGCTCTCGTGGCTCTGATGGATTTGGATTTTCTGAGGTGGAGCATGTCCATTAATTCTGGATTGGACATGGCCTTGTACGTCAGGCACAGATCACCTCTGAGTAGGCGGTATGCGACTGAATAGAGCTGGAGTTTTTTCAGTCGGGCAGCATATGACATATGTTTAAGACCCTTTATCCTCTTGGTGAGGAACCTTTGGGGTCTTTCCAACTGCTGCAGGTGTTGGGTAAGATACATCCCAAATGGGGCATTGTACTCAATCATTGGCCTGATAAGAGAAGAGTATAGGGGCACAATGACCTCTCTTGATCTAGATGTGAAACCCTTTATGATAAGGTGGGCAGTATAGAAGGTCTTCCTAACCACTTTGGCAATGTGAGTGTCAAATGAGAGGTTACTGTCAACCTGGGTCCCTAGGTCCCTGATTACCTCTTCCATACTTAATGGATTACCACCTATGTGGTAATTTGTGGGTGCCTTGTTTTTCCAAAAGGGTTCAGCTTAAGGTCATGGCTCTGGCACCAATTATCCATTTCTATGAGGCCTCTCTGAAGGATGTTTGTGTCCGCTGGAGTGTCAATTATGGCACCCAGTTTGCAGTCATCTGCGAACTTTGTCAGCCACAATCCTCTATATATCCTTCAAAGCAATCTTGTGCACCAACAGAAGTGCAACCTTATTTTCCTTACAGAGGTGAGATGTTGATGGAAGATGGTATCATTTTCACAGATCCTAAAGTTGTCATTCCTTACAACATGAGTACATCCAGATTTTGCATCATGGCCACTCAGGTTCCAAATCTACCAAAAGAAGGGCGAGATGACTAGTATTTTGACCTTCTCTGTCAAAAGATATCGATAAAGTACTATCATCCTGTTCAGTATGCAATAGTACTAAACCACATTTGCAAAAAGAGCCACTTCAGCTAAACCAGCTTCCTGAACTACCTTGGTCAGCAGTAGCAATTGACATATTCGAGTGGAATAGACAACATTACTTAGTGTTTGTAGACTCTTATGGCATTTGGTTCAACATTAATCTGCTACTTAACCTAATGTCCAGTACTGTCATTACTAAGTTAAAACATCATTTCTCAGTCCATTGTAGTCCACACAAAGTGCCCAGTTTACCAGTCAGCTATTTCAGAAATTTGCAAAAGAGTGGGACTTTATCCATGTTACCAGTAGACCTGAGTACCCACAGTGAAACAGCCTAGCTGAAAGTGCAGTACAGAGTGCAAAGCAAATACTAGAGAAGTCAAAGCATGATAATACTAATGTCTTCTTGAATTTGCTTAATCTCCGAAATATACACAGTTACAATTTACTTGGCTCACCTGCTCAGAGACTTCTATCTAGGCAAATTATAACAACCTTGCCTATCAGTTCCTGTTTGTTGGTGCCCAATACTAAAAACACCAGAGCAGTAAAAGCCCAACTATTCAAAAAACATTCATCCCAGAAGTCCTTCTGTGATTAAATGAGCAGATTTATTCATCCATTGAAAGAACGTGAGATAGTGAGAATGCTAACGGCTAAAGGTTTTGATCAAATTGGTCAAGTGAGAGGTGTATGTGCCAAGCCAAGATCTTATTTAGTGGAATCTGAGGGTATAGAATACAGAAGAAATCATAGCCATCTTCTGTTGTCTGAATCAATATCTCAGCATCGTATCTCTGATACAGACTCAAGATCTCAGAGCAATCAAAATGATGTTCTTGTTGAAGTACATGTCTCAGTACCTATTCCCATTCCTGATGATGTCTCAGATGTCCCTGAAGTTGAACATTCATTAAAGTCAATCTCTGTTGCTATACCCAGTCCTAATTTTTATGTCACATGATCAGGTCATATTTCCAGACCTAGTGAAAAATGCACAGCAACCTGGACATGATTGTTTTCACTTGTAATTAGCTTTGTATAATTGCATGCCAAAGGATTATTTATGTACAATTGCATGTCAATGATTATTGTCATTATTACTTTGTATGACTTATTTCTCAAAGAGGGAGTATGTAGATCAAAGTGTGTGTTGTGACTTTAAGAAGCATTTCAAAGTGAGGGAACATGCATATAAACAGAGTGCATGTGCAGGCAGCAGTGCCATTCTGAGTGAACAGCCAGGGTGTTAACATGCATGAGTGCAGTAGTCAATCTGTTTACATGTTTATTTAAGTTTAAGTTACTAAGCCTCAATCCTGATGTGTTTGTATGTGATAAAGTGGCTAGAACTTAAGCCACTACTGTTTGTCTGTTTTATCCTGACTGGATGAGCGACAGTTAGGTACAAACCCCTATGTCACCTGATGGATAGCAAACTGGCTCACAGACAGCACCCAGGAGCCAGTCACAAGTGGAGTCCCTCAGGGACTGGTCTTTGGACCGCTCCTTTTTGGCATTTATTTTTGTGAAGTCAAGGCCAACATCAGTGTCTCTGGCTGACCAAATTTGCAGATGATTGCAAATTAGGAGCTGTCACTGAATCCCAAACTTACACAAATGATCTCTAGGAAGGACTGACATGGGCAAACAACTGGTGTAAGAGCTATGGACTAAAATTAAATGCCAAGAGATGCATAATAGTATCCTTCAGGAAATCATCATTGCCTGGTGACTATCATATTGACAACACACCCCTTATAGTTGACCCAGTAGTCAGAGGCTTATGGACACAAATAGACAGTAATCTAGCCTTTGACCATCACATGTCTACAGTAGTGAGGAAATCATTCTATGTTGTGCAACTTATAAACAAAAGTATGACATCTAGGTCCAAGTAAGTCATTGTTCCACTGTATCCAATATTCATCAGGCCTATCATTGAGTACAATGCCTCCTTTGGTATGTATCTAACCAGGCATATCCAACAATTGGAATGTACACAGATGTTCCTCACTAGAAGACTACAGAGTGTAAGTAAAATGTCCTTTGCAGACTGCCTCATGACCCTATCCCTATATTCTGTCTCCTGCAGGCTGTTGAGGGGGGAAATCTATGGCTAGTATACAGGGCATTGTTAGACCCCACTAAGACCTGCTGGACAGAAATGGTATGTATCCCAGAGACTACTCCTCTGAAACAGGCTCCCCATCTATGTAAAACAGAGTTCCTTCCTAACCCAGTTCAAGTGTAAAATGGGCAATTGGATGGGGAACATGAAATTCATCTTTGGTTTGGTACCTATGTCTCTAATGGACACAGGCAATCCATAAATGGTCTGTCTTCCAGGACCCTGCTTGTAAATTATTTGTCTCCTAAGCCCCTGCTTACACTTATCAAGGGTACCAGAATTTGTCAGAGATTTGGGATGCATGGCTAGGTTTAAAAAGTCCCTCGTGGTCGTTAGCTTAGTAAACACCTATGAACCTATGACTCTAGCTCTCCATTTACAGAATTCAGCTGGTAACCCATCTAAACTCATGGTCTTGTTTGACTTGAATCCTGGAATGCCATTATCTACTTCCCTTCAGTCTCCTTCCCATATAGACTTGTCCATCCCTTCCCATTGCTCATCATGCAGTTTGCCTTCCTTATCTATTTCAAACTTCCAGCCCTTTATCATCATTTTGCTTCCTAACATATAGTTTACTGTAATAATTCCTAAACACCTCCCCAATATTTTATCTTGATATATCACTCACCTGCCTGCGGCTTACAATTTCATTACCAGACCAATTTCTTTCTTGTACTATATACATGTTGGGTTTCCTTCTCTCCTTAACCACCAAATGTATCTTCCCTTATTAAATCTTTCACCTGATATATGTCCAAACAATTAATTTTGATTTTGAGTCCTCTTTCTCTTTCATCCCTGTCATTAGCATTAATGACCCCATATATAATACTTTTTCAGTTTCCCTTGGTTGTTTCTCCTTTTTTTGTGTCAATCTCACTTTTCTCCACCTCCTTCTGCCCTCACTCTACACTATCTTCTCACAGCTTGTGGCCTTTGCATTAAGGCAGTCGTAACATCTCCCAAGATGGATCATTTCTCACAAAAATTTCCCCGATAATCTTTCTTAACTCTTTCCCTTGCTGACTCCTCATCCACATATAGTGGGTTCATATTCACCTTTTATATTCAGCTTCCTTCTGTGGTATATCTATTTTCATAACCAGCACCACATGATTCGACAAATTAACTTCCTTAATTTCTACCCTTGACCCATCACATTATGCTGCTGGGCATCGGTGTTAAGAAAGTTTTGCTTTCCTGCTTCCTAAAGACCAAAGATAAAGTTACTCCTATTTCTAGGTCATGGTTCATTCTCCAGCCATCAACCAATACTGATGTTCTTCATATTGATTGCTACTCCAGTAGCTTTAGCTATATGGGTTATATCCTGGCAAGGATATAACAGTTAGCCAGCTTCCAAAAAATCAGGAGTCCTTCCACACACCCAAAATATTAAACAGCTTGAGCTGAG
This sequence comes from Protopterus annectens, assembly GCF_019279795.1. NCBI lineage: Eukaryota > Metazoa > Chordata > Ceratodontiformes > Protopteridae > Protopterus > Protopterus annectens. Next base: position 87,267,953 of record NC_056740.1, on the reverse strand, counting down.
CTGACTGAAAGACAAATTTGGGTGCAAAGCCTTTCAGAACTTTACTGCCGCTGAACAGTATGCTCCTTTGTGATTTTTGAGGATTGATGGTCAGCTTGTGCCTTCCTTAGCTAGACATATTAGCTCCCTTTGGGGAAAAAAGGGAAAAAAACTTCCATGTTCTTATTTTTTACTGATGTTTTGTTATTTTCCTCTTCAAGAAAGTTGCTTTAAACCTAGAAGTGTTGTGTTTTAACAGAGTGTCTTGATATTATAATGTACTTTTGAATAGAACACTTGTATATGTAAGTTTAAAAGTAGTCCTATCTAACTGTGGATAAATTGTGTTTATTTTAAGGTTGTGGGGCTGCCATAGTGTTTGAAAGTGCTTTTTACTGTGTTTGTTTCTGCCAAAAAAGTAATTGTTTTTGGACTGGTAGTTTTACTGTCATTGTCACTTGTTTTCCCCAAATTTAGAAGTGCCATTTTCAGCTTGGCCATAGAACAAATAGTCGCTCCCATGGTCAGTCCTTCTTCAAGCCACAAAAAGAAAAATTGGAGCAAACAGTCTTTGCCACAACAGCAAGCTAGCAGTTTGCTCACCCACAGGTGGGTGACTCTGCTGTGACCATTTGTTGTACTGCAAGTCACTCGCCTTATACCCCAGATCCCTCTGGTGTAGCACTTACAGCCACTATGGACCAAGGGTTTACCAAGTACTCTGCAGCTGTTGGATCCCCTTAGTGAACAAAGGAGAACCACTCTTGTCAGTCCTGGGAGAGGAACAGGGAAAGTTCCCCTGTTGTGTCAGAATGCTGTGTCCATTCCTGGAGAAGAAGCAGCTGTCATTAAGAACATGGTTGGCCTTTTTTGCTGTCAGAAAGAAATAGAAAAACAAGCACGTATCTACTCATCCTCAAATTTCTTTGGATAGGAGTTTTTACAGGGACTGGCTCAGGGTTTGATTCACGCTATTGTTCCATCTTGTAGAGTAGTTTCCAGTAAAAGAAGGACTCTGAGTCTGAACAAGGAGATTCAGAGATGGATCAAAGGTTTTATCCTCAGATTTCTGATTTAGACTCAGAGGAGAGCTTTCTTTCTGATTCTCCCAGTGGGGGGTTCCCCTTCTCTAAGACTATTGCTAGAATGTCTCAGTGTTTTCAATGGGAGAAAACTGAGATTTTTCAGTCCCTGAAAAAATACTATGAGTTGTTTGTTAGAAAAATATGTACTTAGACATATATTGACTGCTAGAAAAATATGTGCTTAGACATATATAAACTGCTAGAAAAATATGTGCTTAGACATATATAAACTGTTAGAAAAATATGTGCTTAGACATATATAAACTGTTAGAAAAAATATGTGCTTAGACATATATAAACTATTAGGGAAATGTATGCTTAGACATATATAAACTATTAGAAGAATATGTACTCAAACATATATGTAGTGCAAAGGTTGAAAACAGTATAGTATGTAATGCATTTAATTCTATTTTACTAGAATGGCAGTAGAAATGAACTTGCATATTATTGCTTGAAGCTTAGCTGTAGTATGATTAAAACTTTGACCCTGACAGTAGCTAGCTCGGCTGGCTTATGTCTTTCAGTAAATATTATCTGCAAAGTTAGAAAGTAATGAATCTGTCTGTATGTGTATCTTTTCCTGCTTCCACCGAGGAGGATGGCCTTGTGAGCACTACCGAAGATAATGTCCAGCTGGTGGACAGAGAGACAAAGAAATGTATTAAGAAGACATTCATCCATTGTATTCGAACTAATCCAAGAACCTTGAATTAGTTACATCCTCGGAAAGACATTGTGACTGACCAGGTGCCTTGCAAGGCTGTAATATTCTCATGGGAAAAACTTTTTGAAAAAGCATTACATCAGCGTTTTCTTATGAACTGTAGTGATGTAAAGGCCCTGTCACTGACCACGTCAGTGAGGTGGGCAAAAGCTGATTGTAAACAGTATATAATTGAAGGTATTTCCTGAATATAGTTAGTCAAAACTCTGTACATGTTTATGTATGGTTTTTTGCCTCCTAATGATCATTAGTAAAATGCATTATTGTTTGAACCTGAGCATCCTGTGTTACTGTCTGTCATTTTGAAAAACCTAATGGTTTTTACAGTCTGATTTTAACAATTTATTTAACATTTTGGTCCTTCTGCAAGCCGGAATTCCCTTGGTAAGCTGCAGGTCAGAGTACATAGGTGGTACTGAAAACTGCGCAGGAGAAGTTGCCAGAGTGGTCCTTCTCGACTGAAAAGACCTCCGACTGAATTGTTGTATGTAAAGAGGCTGTCCACTTTCTGATCTGTGGCCGAAAAGCAGAAAACTGGATCCTAAGAAGTACAGCGGTAAGCGGGAGGCTCAGGTAAGGAGAATTTCCCTCTTTGTCTTTGTTTTAGATCAGGGACCAGGTTACACTGTGCTATTGCTAAGGTTTGTGATAGCAGGGAGAGAGATAGTCAAAGTATTGTATCTTGAGTCATAGATCAGGGAATAACAAAGCAAAGTAAACAGTCATTCTAGACACTACTGTGGATACGGGGAAATAAGATACCACGTGGTACAAGAGAAGGGTTACGTAACAGTCTTTTTAAGACATGGGGAATCAGTGCACTAAGGGGTCGCGAGATCCGCCCCTAACAGATGACGCGAAGTATATGCAATTGCAAAGAGCAGATAATGTGAGATATTTTGCAAAATGGGTCAACAAATATGAATTTGACGGTAAATTAGATAAAATATCACTAGTGAAACTTTTGAAGCAGTTAAAATCTGACGCAGAGGGTCAGGCAAAAAAACAACGACAGTTGGGTGTTCCTCAAGCACATAGGTGGATTGAGGAAGTGAACCGAAGGGAGCAGAAAATTAAAAATGCGAAAGCATTATTTTTAGACAAGGAGGATAATAATACAGTAGTAGCAACGGCCCCTCCCCCACCACCTCCTCCGATACCTTATTCAGAATATGAAGCGGGAGGGCGGGCTGGACCCCCCCCCACGTTATCCTGAGACAACAGGGGTATTAAAACAACCATTTGTAAGAGAACCTGTTGAAACTAGATCCCGAACACGTAAAACACTTAGAGATGTTCAACTAAGCAGAGATTCATTAGATGAGAGTGAGGAAATCTGTCCATTAATTGAAGTACCAAACCCACAGGCAGGACAGGAAGGCCAGGACTCAACTCTCTTAGTATATAGACCATGGACACCGGAGGACATCCGGAAGGCTACAGAGGGAATTCCCCATCCAAAGATTAACTTTGAAAAGTTTATACAAGATTTACAGGGTATGAGATTGAGTTACCACTTAAATGGGGAAGAGGTAGAGAAAGTAGTTAGACAAATTATAGGTCCGGACTGGCACATGGTTTGCGGCATCTGGAATGCTCGTGACGCGCAACTTAGGCCACTCCTACATAGTGACGCAGAGCTAGATACTAGGTTGAAGGGTCTTACAGACCGCATTACTGAAAAATGGAAACCTAGAGCAGATTGGACTTGTATTAACCAATGCATACAACAAGATAATGAAACAGTAGATGCATACTATGGTAGATTATTAGAATGTTTCAATAACCATAGTGGTATGGCTATTCCTGAAAATCAGAAAAACGATAGCCCATATGAACAACAATTGAAAAATGCATTTTTAAAAGGTTGCATTGCCCCTATCAGTAGCTTCATCATGAAGCATATGATAGATCATCGAACGAGTAGGCTTCAAGTCTTACTAGAGTATGCTAGGCATGCTGAAAGACACTTTAACAGTAAAAAGAAAAAGAAGATGCAGGTCTTCACAGCTGAAGACGGAGCAGAAGTCTTTGTAGTACAATCAGGCAAAAAGGGTAAGCGAAATACTCAGGGCAACAAACACTCTGACAGGGACCCAGAGTTCTATGAGGACAGGAAAAAAAGAGGTGAGTGCTTTAACTGCGGAAAGAAAGGACATTTAGCAAGGGATTGCAGGAACAAAGCACCTGCAGAAAAAAAGGATAAAAATGATGAGGATTGACTATATGACAGTCATACTGCTCAGCAGTCATCAGGAGAGACTAATGAGCAGGGAGATAATGTAAACATAATAGAAGAGACAGATGACATACAAACGGATGTAGAAGCTGGGGAAAGTGAAGTTTTGGATTTGGCCTTGTTGAGCTTGGAGCTCTATTTAGCAGACACAAAACCGGAAGTTACACTTCTGGTGGAGGGGAGAGAAATCAAATTCTTGTGTGATTCAGGGGCATCACGAACTTTGATACACCCTTCAAAGTTACCGGAGCACTCTGAATCACCTGACTATATATTGGTGAAAGCAGCAAACGGACAGCTGTACAGGGAACCACTTTCCCATGATATAGCAATAACCGACCCTGTCTCGGGTATAACCCAGAGAAGTAAAATAGTACTTTCTGCAAAATGTCCAATGAATTTATTGGGAAGAGATCTTATGCAGCTTTTTGGCATAGCAGTAGTTCCTACCATGAAGGGTATGGAGGCACAGAGACAAATGGATGCTTTTGTAGTATGATCGGAGGGTGAAGCCTATTATTGGTACAGCCAGGACCTGGTTACGACCGGTCCAGGGGCAGTGACCAAAGAACTGATGAACGTAGCCATCAGTAAGGTGCCCTCCCTCGACTTTGATCAGCAACATTTGTTACATTGTACTCTATACTATTGTAGCACACCAGGGCCTGATAAGGAATATGAACAAAAATTGTTCAGAAATCCTGCAAATAGATTAATATTACGGACTTTGTATTGGGATACTGAGGGTAATAGTGTGGTAAGTTGTTCATTACCTCAGGAATTCATGGAATTGTACAAATCCAACAAGCTACCGCATGTCAGTTTAACCAAAAGCAGGAATGTTAGGTGGGTAGATCTGGGTGACAAAGTGACAAGATGGGAGAAACAAACCGACTCAGAATTGTCAGAACAAGGAGTACAGAAACAGAAACTAAATTGGTTAACGCAAGCACGCCCAGCTGTACACTTACAACAGAGTGAGGACAGCTGATTGGCGTTCTTGATAGAAGAAGAAGAAAAAGCTTTGAGTGACATACCAAGCATTCTTTGGTCGACAGGGAAATCAGATGTAGGGCTTATTCGAACAGCAGGTCCAGTAACTATTACACCAAAATCGGCATTTAGACCACAAAAAAGACAATATCCTTTGAGGAAGGATGCAGAGCAGGGAATCAAACCTATAATAATGGCATTACTTAAGGAAGGGATACTGGTAGAATCTTTGGATTCACCATGTAATACTCCTCTGTTTCCTGTTAAAAAAGCAAACGGGGAATGGCGGATGGTACAAGATTTACAGGCCGTGAATAATGCGGTAATACCTAGGGCACCTACGGTGCCAGACCCACATACTTTATTAAATGACTTGAAGCCACAACAGAAGTATTTCACTGTGGTAGACATCAGCAATGCTTTCTTTTCAATACCTATACACCCTGATAGTCAATATTGGTTTGCGTTTACATTTCAGGGTAAAAGGTATACATATACTCGACTACCACAGGGATATAGCGAAAGTCCAACAATATTCGCACAAGAGATGGCTAGCAACCTGATGGGATTTACTCCACCAGGGGGCAGTCAAGTATTACTTTATGTAGATGACATCTTGCTTGCAGCCCCTACCCAGCAGCAATGTAGGGAAGACACAATAGCATTGTTGAAGTTTTTGGCAGAACAAGGGCACAAAGTAAACAAGCACAAATTGCAACTTTGGAAGAAGCAGGTTAAGTACCTGGGATATGTGATATCCAAGGAGGGTAGAACATTAGATGAAGCTAGAAAAACAGCGATTTTGCAAGCACCTAAACCAACTACCAAAAAGGAAATGATGTCCTTTCTGGGAACGACTAATTTTTGTCAAAGTTGGATACTGAATTATGCTTTGGAAACAGCTCCATTGGCTGATTTAATATTTAAAACACCAATGGCAGCACAAGAAATACTACATTGGACATCAGAAGCAGAGACAGCTTTTTGCAGACTAAAACAATTGATAGTTTCATCATTAGTTTTAGGACTTCCGAATTACCATAAGAGATTTTTTCAGACCGTGGATTGTAGGCAGGGATATATGACGTCAGTACTGATGCAACAACATGGCAGTAAGCAACGCCCCATAGCTTACTATTCATCGCAGTTAGATCCAGTGGCACGGTCATTGCCACATTGTGTACAAGCAGTTGTCGCAGCTGCTATGGCAGTACAGGCTTCGGCCTCAGTGGTGTTGTTTCACCCTCTCACTTTGAGAGTGCCTCATGCGGTTGCAATAATTTTACTGCAAGAAAAAATAGCATTTTTATCCCCTGCTAGACATCTTTCTTGTATGACCATACTATTGAGCCAACCTCATATGATAATTGAACGATGCACAACATTAAATCCATCAACATTGCTTCCAACTCCTGTGGATGGCACACCACACAGTTGCCTACAGGAAATGGAACAAATAACTTTACCTAGACAAGATCTCACTGATGTGCCTTTAGCTGATGCAGAGGTGACATTTTATGTAGACGGATCATGTAGAAAGGGTCCTACAGGAAAGAATCTAGTGGGTTCTGCAGTAGTAACAGATGTTGAAATTGTAGAAGCACAGCCCCTGCAGCATAACCTGTCTGCTCAAGCAGCAGAATTGATAGCTTTAACACGTGCCTGCACTTTAGCGAAAGACAGATGTGTAAACATATATACTGATAGTCAGTATGCTTTCTCTACAGTGCATGTTTTTGCACAACAGTGGAAGAACAGGGGAATGATAACATCCACTGGCAAACCGATTAACCATGCACAATTGATTTTGAATCTGTTAGATTCCATTCAGTTACCTACTAAAATAGCTATTTGTAAATGTGCAGCTCATACTAAACAACAGGATAAGATTTCAAAAGGAAATGCTCGGGCTGATGCAGCTGCAAAGCAAGCTGCCTCAGACCCAGAGACTTTGTTTTCAAATGAAGAATTACAACCTTCTGAGACTTTAGATCTAGAAATGTTGAAAACAATGCAGACATTAACTACAAAAGCAGAGAAGCAGAAGTGGGTAAAACGAGGAGCAATTCTTGAAGAAGGACTGTACATCTCCAAAGAGAAGAAGCCAATATTACCATCTAATTTATTTAGATATGCGGCTTTGTTGAGCCATGGGCAAAGCCATGTCTCAACAGGGGGGATGGTACAATTAGTTAACAGAACATTCCAAACATATGGATTCACGAATTACACACAAAAATTTTGTGCAGCATGTCATATTTGTAGTAAACATCATGCACAGGGAGCATTTAAACCGAAGCGAGGGAGTTTCCCTACACCACCATATCCGTTCCATACTATTTGTATGGATTTTATAGAACTGAATAAATGTGAAGGAAAGAAATACTGTTTAGTGATCATAGATATGTTTTCAAAATGGGTAGAAGCTTTTCCGACTAGGAATCCGGATGCAGCAACAGTGGCAAAAGCCTTAGTAAAGGAAATTATTCCTAGATTTGGCATACCGGAGAAAATTTATAGTGATAATGGAACACATTTTGTTAACCAGACAATTCAGCAACTTGGGAGATTCTTTGGGATTTCTTTGAAGAACCATTGTGCTTATCAACCCCAGTCAGCAGGACTGGTGGAGAGGTACAATGGGATTTTGAAAAATAAGTTAAGGAAATTGATGAGTGAGACTCAGAAGAATTGGATTTGCTGTCTACCTTTAGCACTGCTGAGCATGAGAACAGTTCCAAATGTAAAGGGTTTGACCCCCTTTGAGGTAGTATTCGGAAGAGCATATCATGTGCCACAGTGGAAAGCCCTCATGCCTGCAGAGCTGGAGGCCGATAGCTCATTAGCCAGTTATATGAAAAGATTGTTAACAAATAAGACTGTTTTGCAGTTGAACTCTTTTTCAGACAAAGAAGAAACAAAGCCGGAAGCCGTGCTGACCCTGGGGTCCTGGATTTGGCTGAAGGTTATTAAAAAGAAAAATTGGACAAGTCCGAAGTGGGAAGGTCCGTACCAGGTACTGTTGGCAACGCCTACTGCAGTGAAAGTTGCTGAGAGATCATCCTGGGTTCATCTGACACACTGTAAACCGCTCAAGGAGTTTAAGTTAGATAAACATTTTGTAACTGATATACCACAGAAACAGGATGGCCAGGGGCAGAGTGTATAGAAATGCAAAACAACCCCAAAGACATTGGTTCACTGGCCTACTGATCATACACCTATTAACCATGTTTGTGGTGACCTTTTTGTTGTTGTGGTTTTTCTTGCATATAACTACAGAAGTGAAACTGATGAAACGTGATGAACTGGCCATAGATTGGCATCCAAACTTTAACACATACCTAGCCATGAAACGTGTATATGTAGAGACTATGAACGTTTCAAACTGCTGGGTTTGTACTGCTATACCTACAGCATATGGAGGACTTTTGATGTCTGCTGTCCCTTTGGGGATAAATGAGACTTGGGAGAATCTATTATTCGACACAGGTACTGTGAGATCACAGGACAAAGTGGCATTGTATTTACCCGTTACACAAAGAGGAATTGTTTGTTTTATTAAAAGTGATACACTCCAAGTTGGTTGGAGTAATTGTAACATAACTGTGTCTTACAAATGTTATATAAAAGCTAGAGACCAGAGTACTAGTTGTAGCACGAATTACGATTCGTATTTGAGCTTGATGAAAACAACGTTAAGAGATGTGCAGAAAAATCCTGAAATGTATAAACAGTTATCTGTTATAGACAAGAAAATGTTTCATTCAGAATTAACCCGCATCAGTACTAAAGTAGAAAATTGTTATTTTGTTTGTGGGAAAAAAGCCTATAAATGGTTACCTGAGAATTGGTCCGGCAGTTGTTTTTTGGGTTATCTGGTTCCAGCCATAAGACATACTGCAGAATTGCCTCTGGGTAAGATACGCAATGTAAGAGATGTAGTTCAACAAACTGGGAACACGGTCAAGAAACCTGCTAATCCAGTGGGTAAGATTGAAGCAAGCTGGAAAGACCAGTCGACTGTGAAGGATAAAGAAAAATTGACTCATATGGACTTGAGTGACAGTGTCATATCCTGGGCTCGAATATTCCCAGCCTATGGAGCAGTCAAATCGATTTGGGAACTGAGGAAATTGTCAAAACTTCTCGAAGTGATGAGCAATGCGACTTTTTTCGCTCTCGAACTTGTAACTGATGAACTGAATGCAATGAGAACTGTTGTACTACAAAATCGAATGGCTCTTGACTTCACCCTAGCGGCGAGAGGTGGTACGTGCGCGCTTATCAAAGAAGAATGCTGTGCATACATTCCAGACAACAGACATGAAATAAACGATCACCTAGAGGTAATACAGCAGGTATCAGCAATGGCGGAACCAGGCCCAAACCCACTGACAAACTTTTTCCAGAATCTATTTGGGGGGGTGGTTCAATCCTAATGAATATTTTGATTGCTATTTGCGTGGTTTTGCTCATAATTGGAGCATGTGTCTGCTGCGGGATACCCTGTATGAAAAGATTAGTTAGAGATTTTGTTGACATATCAGTAACCGAGACTATGTACCAGGACATGGAATTAAATCTGTTGATACCAAGTGAAAGCCTATCTGAAATATAAAACAAATGACTTGCTTAGCTGAAAGTCCTTAAAAGGAAAAGGCTAAGAAATGAAATGATATTGTTTATGTTTCTAATAGAATGAAATGCATTAACAGGAGGGAGAATGTTAGAAAAATATGTACTTAGACATATATAGACTGCTAGAAAAATATGTGCTTAGACATATATAAACTGCTAGAAAAATATGTGCTTAGACATATATAAACTGTTAGAAAAATATGTGCTTAGACATATATAAACTGTTAGAAAAATATGTGCTTAGACATATATAAACTATTAGGGAAATGTATGCTTAGACATATATAAACTATTAGAAGAATATGTACTCAAACATATATGTAGTGCAAAGGTTGAAAACAGTATAGTATGTAATGCATTTAATTCTATTTTACTAGAATGGCAGTAGAAATGAACTTGCATATTATTGCTTGAAGCTTAGCTGTAGTATGATTAAAACTTTGACCCTGACAGTAGCTAGCTCGGCTGGCTTATGTCTTTCAGTAAATATTATCTGCAAAGTTAGAAAGTAATGAATCTGTCTGTATGTGTATCTTTTCCTGCTTCCACCGAGGAGGATGGCCTTGTGAGCACTACCGAAGATAATGTCCAGCTGGTGGACAGAGAGACAAAGAAATGTATTAAGAAGACATTCATCCATTGTATTCGAACCAATCCAAGAACCTTGAATTAGTTACATCCTCGGAAAGACATTGTGACTGACCAGGTGCCTTGCAAGGCTGTAATATTCTCATGGGAAAAACTTTTTGAAAAAGCATTACATCAGCGTTTTCTTATGAACTGTAGTGATGTAAAGGCCCTGTCACTGGCCACGTCAGTGAGGTGGGCAAAAGCTGATTGTAAACAGTATATAATTGAAGGTATTTCCTGAATATAGTTAGTCAAAACTCTGTACATGTTTATTTATGGTTTTTTGCCTCCTAATGATCATTAGTAAAATGCATTATTGTTTGAACCTGAGCATCCTGTGTTACTGTCTGTCATTTTGAAAAACCTAAAGATTTTTACAGTCTGATTTTAACAATTTATTTAACATTGTTACAGAAGGATTTTCCAGAATCTATACCCATCACTCCTGTCTTCTCTGCTTTAGAGGATGTGTGTTTTACTGCCAGCATTTTTTGTGATAGTCAGCCAGTTGTCCCTAAAAAGGCAGATAGGATAAATAAAGTCCCTCAATCTTTTAAATATTTATACACTATTCCCAAACCTGATCCAGCATCTATAACCTTAGTTGACTCCTCTGCTGCTAAGCACTTAGTTAATTCCAATACTACTCTTTCTAATAAGGATGGAAAAATTACTGATGGGTATGGGAAAGACTGTATTCTTCTGCAACTCTGAATTTCAGAATTTTAAATTATCAGGCTTATACGTTAAAGTTTATTCTGATATATAATCCTTCCTTGGATAGAGATTTAGTGTTTGCCCACTCCTCTTCAGTGGTGATAAAAAGTGTGATGAATGGTGCAAGCTGTTACAGTGAATCTCTAAGATTTTTCAGCCCTCCTTTTCCAAACCATCCATGTGATTTTCTTTCTCTCAACTAATTTCACCAAAAACAGAATAAACAGTTCCAAGAGAATTCAGGTAAATAGATGTTTAAGAAGTGGCGAGGAAGTTTCAAAAAGAAGCCTCAAACCTTGCAAACCTCAGGACACTCCAACAAGTCTGAATGACTATTCAAGAGACCTTCGAACTCCCTACTACCCTGGCCATCTTTCTCTTCCAGAAAGTCTGAATCTCCATTTTCTCTTTGGTTCATAGGTTCATAGGTAGGTACTAGGTTTTCTGCCTGAGGGCATTTATAAGCCTAGCCAGAGTGTGTCAGCTTTCGCCGCCCCATTGATTAATTAACTGAGTCTCTGTCAAGAAGAGCCAATGAAATGATCCCAGGGATGTATTTTTTGTTACCCATTCACTTGTCATGGTTTCTCTTGAAGAGTGTTAGTGAGGGGCTCTGCCTAATATAGTTAGGAATTTTGTTCCAAAGTATGGGGAGTCTCTGTGACAGGAATCTATCCCTCCAGCATGTTCTATTTATTGTTGTGGTGAGGTTGAGCTCACTAGAGTGAGTGGCTCGCAGTGACTTGGATTTCTTTAGGTGGAGCATGTCCATCAATTCTGAGTTCGACATGGGTTTGTAAGTCAGGCAGAGATCACCTTTGAGTAAGCGATATGCGACTGAATACAGCTGGAGTTTTTCCAGTCGGGCTGCATAGGACATATATTTGAGGCCAGTAATCCTCTTGGTGAGGTACTTTTGTGGTCTTTTCAGCTGTTGGAAGTATCTTGTGAGGTACATCCCAAATGGGGCATTGTACTCTATGATGGGTCTGATGAGTGACGAGTAGAGGGGCACTATAACCTCTTTATTTCTAGATGCGAACCCATTAGTAATTAGATGGGCTACATAGAAGTATTTCCTAACTACTTTGGCAATATGATTGTTAAAGGAGAGATTACTATCTAGCTGGGTCCCCAGATCTCTTATTACCTCTTCTGTATTAAGGGGGCTGCCACCTATGTGGTAATTCATGGGTGTTTTGTTTTTCCCAAACAGGATGACTATGCATTTTTTGGCATTTAGCTTGAGACCATAACTTTGACACCAGGTGTCCGTCTCAGTAAGGCCCTTTTGGAGAATGTCTGTGTCAGCCGGAGAGTCAATTATGACTCCCAGTTTGCAGTCATCGGCAAACTTGGTTAGCCATAGTCCTCCTGTGTTTGCCTGTACTTCTGAGAAGTCTATGCTGAACAGTAGGGGTCCCAGGACCGAGCCTTGTGGGACACCACTTGTGACTGGTTTAGAGTCGGACCTGGAGCCCACTCTTCTTACTGTGTGAGTTCTGTCTGTAAGCCAGTTGGCAACCCATCTCATGATGTACGGGTTTATGTTCAGGCTGGTGAGTTTTTATATAATTCCCGAGTGGGAATGGTGTAAAAAGCCTTCGCGAGGTCAAGGTAGGCTGTGTGAACTACCTTCCCCTCATCTATGGCCTTGGTGACTGTCTCGAAGAAGTCAACCAGGTTTAGTAGGCATGATCTGCCCTTAACGAAGCTTTGGCAACAGATTGTTTCAGAAAATGGGTTTTTGAAATGATTCACCAAGTTTTCAGATGGCAATGGGAGGAAATTTCTCCTTTCAAGGAGGTCATTGCTCATCCTGCAGATAAGACTGTTTTGTTTCCACTTGTTCTTCATTACATGTTGTCACAAGGAGTGATAGAACCAGTATTTCCTTCCCAGGTGAGGAAGGGTTTTATTCAGAGATGGTCCCTAGTCCCAAAGAAATAAAATGCTTGGAGACCAGTTCTTGATCCTTCTTTCCTAAATATGTTTGTGATGGTGCCTAAATTCAAACTGATGTCACTTCAAAACTTTTTGCCTCTTCTTCCTCTTTGAAGTATCTTGGTGACACTAGACTTACAAGATGCTTATCATCACATTCCTATTTATCCAGACTTTAGGCATTTCTTAAGGTTTTGTTGTCAGGACCACATTATCAGTTCTCTGCCTTACCCTTTGGACCCTGTACTGCACCAAGAGTGTTCACAAAGTGTCTAGCTTCAGTTAAAGCTCATTGAAAACTACAATGTATCCACATTCTTCTTTATTTAGACAACCTACTCATTTTTTGCAGTCTTTTTCAAAATGTCAGGAATTTCTCTCTTAAGTGAAAGATCTCTTGCACAAGCTGGGATTCCAAGAGAACATTCAAAAGTCTTTCTTCACTCCCTCACACAGGATTGTGTTCTTTGGATGTCAACTGGACACCTCAGTTAAAAGAGATTTTCTAAAACAGGAAAACAATAGATCTTTATTTAGATCTATTTCTAAGGTTTTCCACTCAGACTTCAGTCATTGCTAGGGAATACCTCAGGATTTTGTGTCTCATGCTGTCTGTGATTCTCTTGATACCCCTGGCAAGACTTCACAAGAGAAAGACAGAGTGATATCTGAAATCGCTTTGGTCCCATCATCAACACCCTTTATCTTTTTGATCCCAGCGCTGTAGTTTGCTAGAAGACAAATCACTTGCAGGAGACAAGATATACCCTTAAATCAATGTCTCCCCTTCTTCTTCCCTGCTCCAAAGCAGCCAGTCATTATAGATGCTTTAGACTTTGCTTACAAAGCAATTTCAGGAGGCATAAATGTTCGGGGGGGGGGGTCACTAAGGACAAATTTAAGCACATAAATATCAAGGAGGTGCTTGCTCCAATAAAGGCACTCAATTTTCTGAACTGTCTTTGGTCCCTGAAACCTCTTGAAGTGGTTAGAGACAATACCACAGTCATGTGGTACATCAACAAGTAAGGGGGAACCAGGTCATACTTCCATTTGCAGACTAGATATGTTAGGTTGGGATATAGCTTCACAGTGAAATCTCACTCTACATTCTATCAGATCATAATTATGTGGCAGACAAACTGAGCAGGACCAGGTCAGACCTTCATGAATAGAAACTAGATCCGTGGGTCTTCCAAGATTTAATCTATTCATAGGGTGTTCCTCAAGTAGACCTCTTTGCCTTCTCTGTAAGCAATCAACTGGCAAAATTATGTTACAGGGCTCCATGCAAAAAGTCCTGGAAGACAGATGCCTTTTTTTTCCTTTGGACAGGAATATTACTGTATGCCTTTCTACTCCTTCCACTAATATTCAGGGTACTTCTGAAGATTCAGAAGGAATCTCCAAAGATCTTTGTGGTGACTCCCTTCCAGCCTAGGAAGCCTTGGTTCCCCCTTCTTTTGGAAATGGCCAGGGGCATCTACCACAAGCTTCCTTACAGAATGACTCAACTTACACAAGAATAGGGGGTTTTGATACACCCCATCAATCATCTTCAATTAACAGCATGGATGATAAAATCTTAATTTCATTTAGACACCTGTTTTCAGAGGACATGCAGCCAGTACTAATAGAGGCAACAAAGACTTTTACTAGAAAATCATATATTATCAAAGGGAAAATGTTTTCTAGTTGGTGCAAACAACATAACCAGCACCCACTCATGGCTAATTGATATTTGGTTTTACAATATTTATTTGAGTTACCATTATATGGCCTTTCTTATTCCTCTATCAAGGTTCATTTATCAGCTATTTTATCCTGTCTGCCCATAGATCCTCATCTTTCAACTAATTACATGTCAAATTGTTCTTGAAAGGGGGTTTGTACAGAAGGCCTCCATGCAAACTGATGGCGCCTCCTTCAGCTCTTAATTTTGTGTTACAGAAACTAAAACTTGCTCCATTTGAATTAGCTAATCTGGCTAACTTGAGGTTCTTAACATGGAAGGCAGTTTTATTGATTGCTCTGACCTCTACAAGAAGAGTATCTGAGTTGCAAGCTCTTATGGTGAGTCAACACTACTTCATTTTCCACATGGACAGGGTTGCTTGGGGAATTAATCCTTGTTTTATGCCTCAGGTTGTATTCAAGTTTACTTTGTCAGACTATCTATCTCCACATTTTCTTTTCTGAACCTACAAATCATGGAGAAAGGATACTGCATTCCTTGGATATCCATAGACAATTCAGGTACTATCTTGACAGAATGAAGTATTTCTGATCATTTGATACATTTTTCATTTCTTGTGAAGGTAAGAGGAAGGGACAACTGGTGTAAAAACAGATTATTTCCAAATGGTTGTCTAAGGCTATTACTTTTTGTTATACTCACTATAACAAATCTATTCCAGGCAGGGACAGGGCTCACTCTATGAGGACCTTGGCTTCTTCTATAGCTTTCTTAGAAAGGGTTGGAGTCTAGAAGTATTCTGGAAGCTGCTACTTGGTCCTCTGTGCATACTTTTACAAAGCACTATAAGCTGGATTTCTTCTCTAGGTCTAGATCATGCTTTACTAGGCCTATTTCCAGGGTGTCCTGGACCCGTCTCCTTCTACCTCCAAAATATAGTTAGCTGTGGTAATTTACCCACATAGCTAAGGTTACTAGAGCAGTGATCATTATGAATAACATAGAACAGTTGTGTAAGTTGAACTTACTATGACAGTAGATGTTCAAATGATCACTGCTGCAGGAGCTGCTCCTTCCCTCCAACCCCTTGTTTATTGGTGTCTTTTTATGCCAGGGTGTAGGCATTTATTTTTTGTTATTCCTAGCCTTGTCCTTTCAGGGGTCAGCTTTCCTCTCTCTGCTGGCAGAAAAGCTCTGAAGGGCTTTGCACCCAATATTGTCTTTTAGTCAGCTCAGCTTGAGCTGCTTGACAGTTTGGAATGCGAAAGGTGCCCTGAAACTTTGGAAGCTGGCTGGCTGCTACATCCTTGGTAGGATATAATCCATATAGCTAAGGTTACTGCAGCAGAAGTCATTCAAATATCTATTGTTATAATATGTTCAACTTACACAGCTGTACATTTTTGCTTATCCAATCAACCAATGTCTTCTGGGATTTCACATGCTGGTCTCTTTTGGCATACATCTAATTTTTCATCTTGAAATAAATTAAAATCTCTCATCAGGAAAGCTTTCTCTACTTCTCCTGTTAATGGTTCCCATTCCCTAAAGAACATTCTGAAAACAACTGTGGATCATCTGTATTAGAGGCCAGCGCATTGCCAATGTGCCAGGAATGCCAGTTAATAATCCCAGACTATATAATCTATTGACTTTATATACTGCACTTCACTGCCTTGGTATCCACCTGGTGGGATCTATGAAACATATCAATGATCCCCCCCCCTCCTGTTTTATGGACAGAATAAATATTGGGGAAACATATTGACCTAAATGTCTCTGATTCCCTTATTTTTAATTTCATTTTCTGCAAACATGCAACCTTACACTTTACTCTTTCTAATCTTTGCATTATCCATTTTCACTTTACTGGATTTGAACTCCATGCCACATTCCACGATACAGTTGTAACAGCTATGTCTTACACCTGTCCTTTTTTGTCTTATATCATTCTCTCCTTATGGCACAGTGAATGTTACCCCTTAGATTGTCCAATGACTTCTTCCAGACTGAGACACTCCCTTTGGCATGTCTAGACTGCCTTTGCATGGGGTAATGACACTGACTGCTACTTAATAAGAGTAATCCCACTTTAAGAGTCTAATCCCAATCCCAGAGAGAGAAAGAGAGAGAAGGTGAAATTATACTTTCTTCTCCTGGGTTTACTCCCACACATTCCTTCATTACTGTAATTCTTGTATGTAGCAACGTCTACCATTATTAATTCAAAAAACTTTGTGTACTTTTACCAGTTATCTTACCTTAAACTTATTTTGGTGAATTGGCTTACAGATGTGATATCACTGGAAAAAGATCAATGAACAACCGTATATGGCAATGTGTACTAGTCAATGCATGCAATTCCACTATATAGGCTAAAGAGATACAGTCCATGGAATAAAAAGCAATTCCAATACTTATTCACCAATCCATCCATCCATCCATCCATCCATCCATCCATCCATCCAGCCAGCCAGCCAGCCAGCCAGCCAGAGGGCAAACCAGCCAGCCAGCCACGTATGGATATGATTTTTTAGAAGTCCCTGGTATAAAATTCCTGTAAGATACTTCAGGGTGTACACTCATTAGTATTTTTTGCTGCTCTTTCCAGTTGCTACATACAGCAAAATAGACAGATGTCTCCAATAGGAATATGTATTTTTGCAGCAGTAATTGCAAAGGCAATTATTATTATTATTATTATTATTGTTATTATTAAGATGTGAATTATCATGTTATTACTGGTCTCTTCCATCATTCCCTCATATTCAAGATCATAGCAACCCACCACACTACATTAATCTAGCAGTATCCAACAATATCTCCATTGTCCATTCTTTGGACTGATGTCTAGATTATTTGATCTACTTGGTGGCTAGCAGTATTCATAAGCTGTTTAAGATGACCAGAAGAATATTTCTGTCTTTCTGACTGTTGTGATCCTCAATTCACTTGGAACATAGCCTGTTTTCAAGGCTGCACTTGAAGATTGCCCTGCCTGATAAGTCATATTAGACTGTTTAGGAGGTAACCAGGGATGTTATAGAGGACTCGTGGAGGTGGTGTTCTTAGCTTTAGTGAGTGCTGCCAGTACCTGGTCCCTGCTGATAGCTGGGTGAAGCATGTTGGAGGGGATTTCACCTGGTAGAGTTTGGGGGGAGTTGGGGGTAAAGTTTGAGCTGACTTTATCAGCTAATAAATTTGCTATGTCACCCTAATCGGTGAAGGTGGTACTGTTCACCACCAGTTTAGCACACTGCTGTGTGTGACCTCTAAGGTTCTGGGCATAGCTGAAGAAGGTCTTCTGATTATCCTTAGCCTGCTAGGTCATCCTGACCTCATAGCTGGCCTTGTTGGACTTAATTAGACCTCTTAGTTTCTTGTTTAGTTCTGTAAGAGTGCTTGGCTTTAAGGGAGTTACTCTTCCTGGTTTTGGCCATGAGTTCTCTTTTTTTATTATATACCCTGTTTAGGTGAGGATTCCACCAGTGGAGTTTGTTTGTAGTGTTTGTTTTGGGTTTATTTCTGGTAGGTATGGCAGGATCTATGCAGCCATTCACATGTTTGTATAGTGACTCTGTGAACAATTCTGCATAGGTAGCTGTGGTCTCAGTGTTATGGGTTGTCTTGAATTTTGACAAACTGTCTCTTAAAAAGATGTAGTTTGCCTTTGAATAGTTCTCAACTGTTACTAGTTTAGCTGTATTTTTCAGCTTTGTGATCTGACCTCTCTAGTGAGAATACAACAATGGGTTGGAGCATGCACTATCTGTTCCGAGTTGTTTGTATTAATAAACTCCAGGAAACCTTGTGTCTGTAAGTCTGAGGCAGTGTACATTTCTCAGTCTATAGAAGAGTAAAGTCATCCTTGAATAGGACGTTTGGTTGGATGGTGAACATCTCTAGCAGGTTTATGTAAGAGTCATAGGACCCTAGTGGCACAGATGGTGACCTGTAGCTAGCCATGATATGGTGATGGACCTTATCTATGGCAACTTGTATGTGTATGAGCTCTATGGCATCATTCCGTAAACAAGCCTGGATGTATGTTTGTTGTGAAAGTAGATGGAGACACCTCGACCTCAGATAAATTGTAAATGCAAGTGCAACTGTGTTACCGTCCTTACTACTGCTGAGTATTATTGACACAACCTTTGTATTGCAGAAAATCCTCACCTTGGACGTATAAATGCTAGTAAGGGTATGAGTCTCTGCAGAGAGAAGTTTTCCAATTTGTATCATTCAGCATCTTGTGCCTATATACCTCATAATGCCCTTGTCAGCCTGATATGTAGTACTATTTGGCAGGCCATTCCTCAGCCCATGACTATCCGAGGTACACCTGCCATACCATTTGGGATATAAATGTCAGGCTGTCATGTAACAATGTGCTTTGTTTTACTTTTGTCAGGTCAGTGTGCAGTATTATCTCATGGATTATGTGTCCCATGTGTATTCCTGCTGGCATTCTGAATCATGGTATAGGTGGTTTTGTGCAACACTGTGCCACATATCCCATTATGTGCCTCATTATGTAGACTATATGCTCTTATAGGGTAACTACTACAGGGCTTTGTAATTCATTTGCCCACATGGTTATTTTTACCTAGCTTTCATGCCCACTGCATTTGCATTGGTAGACAGTATTACACTATGCAACAACCCTACACAGTATTAACTAAGTATTTCCCATCTTATCCATTTCCTGTAATCCCCATAGTCTTGTCATAGGTGTACCCTACACCAGTATATCACTTTTATCTTACCATTGCTCTTCTAACAGCTATTTGTCTCTTCAATAGACTGCAGTACAATGTGTAGTACAACCTACCAATTATTGTTACCCCCTTCTTCTTATATCACTGTCATCTTATTCATTTTAGTACATATCCTTTTTTGTTTTGTTTTTCTCCATTTATAGCCATTGTTTCTGCTGTATAAGCCATGGAGTTGGACAGAGTATGGCAGCAACCAATGGTCCCTGCATCTGCCTCACCACCTGCTGGGACCCCTGCAGTCTACAGATCAGCCTCCCTATGAGATGACATAGGTTATCCTGTGACAGGTGAAATGAGTAGCTCATGGGTACATTCTGATGCTGCTTTTCTGGTGGAGGAGTGGTGGATCCATATCAGGGAGCATCACTGGGGATCTCCTTTGGTCCATCTAGCCAGAAGTAGAAGGGTTGGTAAGGACTGTGGTAAACTAGTGTTTGTACACCTGGATTGGTTGCCTGCAGCACATTCTTATGCAACTGAGAGAGTCCCATAACTGCATGACAGTAAGACCAGGCCACCAGTATCTAGGGTTGACCTGAGGTCAGTCATGGCACAGACTGACTTCTGATAGGTTTCACTGCTATGCAGTTTGGTAGGCTGTTCTCATACCACCTTACTTTCACTCTCCTCCCCAAATTGTTGCACAGTCCTCTCTATGACAATTTCCTCCCTCTGTCTGTCTGTCTGTCTGCATATCTCCTCTGCATTTCCCATTTTTCTATCAGAACCTCTCCTGCCTGTCTTTTTCTGTGTCATATGCATGCCTGTCTGCCCTACTGCAATCCCTATATTCTCTCTCCCACAAATTGCCTGTGTTACCTTTCCCTGTTAGTCTTCTTAAAAGTAAATCAAATGGGCACTTATTCAGCAAAAAAAAAAAAATGTTCTTCCGCCATACCCACTGATGCCCCATCTGCCTGAGTTGGTGTTGCTGGTAGCTTAGATGGATGTAAAATGTCCTACAGCACCTATTGAAAAGAGCAGTGGAAGTTCTCCAATGCCCTGGTGAAATTTCCCCAGTTGTATAAATCCCCCCTCGGGTGTTTCTCCCCTAAAAACAGGCTACTAGCCTAGTGGGGCTGACTCATTCACCAAATGATAAATAAAATAGTGTGTGTGTGTGTGTGTGTGTGTGTGTGTGTGTGTGTGTGTGTGTGTGTATATATATATATATATATATATATATATATATATACATATATATATATATATATATATATATATATATATGTATATATATATATATATATATATATATATATATATATATATATATATACATACATATATATATATATATATATATATATAAACATACATATATATATATATATATATATATATATACACACACACACACACACACACACACACACACACATATATATATATATACACACATATATACGTGTGTGTGTGTGTGTGTGTGTGTGTGTGTGTGTGTGTGTGTGTGTGTGTGTGTGTGCACATGAATGTATGTTTGCGCATGTAAATTCAAACAGTACTTTATATTCACAAACGTTTTTTCACATTCTTCATTATTTTGTACATTAATACTTAATAATAAAGCCAGGAAATATTACCATAAGGAATAAAATTATGTTTACAAAGCTGCTTTTGGAATATCAGGCTTATAACAAATCCTCTAACTACTCCTATCACAACACACAATTACATGCATAATGAATGCATTGACCACTGCACATTTACTTAAGTAGTAAACATACTTTTTCATTTTTTAGAACAGGATTGATCAGAACTACAGAAGGTTTTATTCAGTGTAAGCAGTAAATGAACTAAGATCTGCACTATACAGCCATCAATTGACAAACTTGATAGGCTTTTATTGATTTTTCCTGAAGCATTCATAATGAGAACCTTCTTTAAATCTAGTAATATTTATTATATAGAATTCTCTTTTACCATAAATCAGTCTTTTGCAAGTTTAGTTGAGCTATGACCTCACTTATTAACATTAGCTGACAAAAGGGGTTGAGGCTTTATTTTATGTCTGTACTTGAGTTTCAGAAGAAATAACACTTGAATCAGTTTATTTATATACACATACCTATACACATACCTATGTATACAATTTTGTATTGAATCACGCTTTAGTAACATTTTTTTCAGCAATCCAGAGCATATGCTAACATGCAACATTTCATGCAATGTGTATTTGTAAAGTAATTGATTCAGACCTCATGAGCTATTCAGAAAAGATTTTTTATGATTTATAATCATAGTATATAGCCACTTACATAAACGGCAAATGAGTAGCAGTGGTTCCAATATGTGGTGACCTTATATATTGATTTCAAATGTCCACAGAGGCTAGTGTTGTTTATCGATACTGACTGTCTTCAGCAGTATGTAATAGCCCAGTGACAACATTTTGAAATCAGAGCAATGAAGTAACAGTCCCATAAGATTATTCAAAACTTGTATTTTAATTAAGTTATTACAGGTTAAATTCAAAAGAAAAAAAGGATTAACCCTGCATTATGTTATAATGTTCCATTTTCATCAATGTAATGTTTAATTGCTGGCCCTGTGTAGCCTTTAATTAGTGAATGCTGTCTACCCTTTCAGACATTATTGCTATTTGTCAGGAGAAATTACCAGTGAAACAAATATGATTTTTAAAATGATAATTAAAAATGTCATTTTACAGTATCCTGGCCCTAATTTGTTATTCTCCTTGTCATGAATATATGATATAAGGACAACTGCCATTAGGAGTATTTTCAACATACAGTAAACACTGAAAACAAAGAGCTGAACTATATTTGTGTGTGTACATAAAGAAAGCTAACAAAGTATTTGAGTAGTCCAAATTACCTCTGACTTTGTAGTATGCTAAAAAGATGTTCCATCTGTTTGTAATGGTAGTTAATCCTTTTCCCTTTGCCTTGGCAGTTATTGTTGTGTCTTTCGTCTTTTCACGGTTAGGGATCGCCACAGCGGAACACCGGTCCGCTAATGATTGGCAGTAGATTTTTACGTGACGAGTTGCCAGCCCTGTATGGTAGCACATTTTCAAGTCTTGTGATTTTTATAACCAGATTATACCATGTTGAATCAATAAGCACACCCTGCTCTGAATGCACGTATGTAGAGATGCCTGCATAAATATAAGCAGTTATATAAGAACACTAGGGGCTTAACTGTTATACTTTAATGTAAAAAGGACCAACTATTTGACAAGTGACTGCAATTAAGATGGTTAAGACAGTACTATGCTTTGTTTAGTGTTTTCTCCTCATTTCTATATTCTGCTTGTTATTCCTATCTAATGAATTATTAATTAGTAAAGGTTTTCTCCCAGACACTATGGTACAAAAAATGCCTATGCCTATGGCCAACCACACTAACCAACTACTCAACTGTAATAATTAAGCAATAGACAAGTTATTTCTTGCCATTCACAGAATAGTTTTTCACCGCTCCGCGTGAACTCAGATGTGAGTTCTGTTTGATTGCCAGAATACTGTTCCAATAACCCAATGAGAGTAAAGGCTCCCTTATTTTTTAATTCTGCACACAGCGCTTGCTTGGCAAAATTGATACAACAGAAAGGTTTTCAAATGACATTCAAGAAATAGTTGTAATAAAATTTTCAAACAATGCTTCCACAAACTGTCCTTGAATGGAGACAATACATAAAAAGAGAGACTGATGCATAATAATTTTAATGCAGCTGCAGAGACTCAGAACTAGAATTCAACATACACAGCAAGGAAACTGTATATGTTTATAGCATTCAAAAAGTGTCCTTTACAAATATTGCAATAGCTAAGTAGCATATTATATCATGAACATTTCAGTGATTTCATCAAATTAACAATGGATCAGTACAAAAATCAGTAATTAAAATATTTCTGCTGTACATAGAGCTTATATAAAGTACAATATCGATGAAGTACAAGGACAGACGCAATTATCCTCCACATATAGGGAAAAAACACAAGCTTGTTAAGCACCTTTCTGACATCAGAGCATTTCTAAACAAGCTTTTGTTTAGCACCCCTCTGCACTGTTAAGAATGGGTATCACTCTAAGGAATAACAGCTGACAGATCCAGCTGGCAAAACACAACTGATGAAGGTAATCCAGCTTTGTTCAATACTTTGCTCTGCCATGCTTGTAAACCAAAAATGTGAAGGGGCAAAGCATCATAATGGTTTGAAAAGTCATTGATTCTTCAGAGGAACACTTTATTTTTATCAGTCTGCTTGACAGTGCTGTGTTTTACCAGCTTTCAAATGCTTTGAAAGCTGTTGAAACACTTCACAGTCTGAACATTTTTTTTTCTGTAACATATAGGACATAAAGCTGAAAAAGTATTATGGCAAAAAAAAGAATATATATATATATATATATATATATATATATATATATATATATATATATATATATATATATATATGTGTATATATATGTGTGTATACATATATATATATATATATATATATATATATATATATATATACTCACCCAGTTTGGGTTCGTGAAGGGACGATCTTGTCTCCTGAACCTGATTGACTTCTTTGAATCAGTCTCCAGAGCCATGGACAAGGGTAAGGTGGTCCACACAGCCTATCTGGATCTCACCAAGGCCTTTGACACCATCCCCCACTCTGGAATCATAGATAAACTTACTAAGCTGGGCATTAATCCCTACATCACTCGATGGGTTGCCAACTGGCTTACTGACAGAACCCACACTGTAAAAGTAGTTGACTCCAAATCCAGCTCCAGACAAGTGGTGTACCTCAGGGTTCAGTCCTGAGACCACTCTTGTTTGGCATCTACTTCTCTGAAGTACAGGTCAGTACTAAGGGACTCTGGTTAACAAAGTTCGCATATTACTGCAAACTGAGAGCCATTACTGAATCTCCAAATGATGTGGATAATCTACAAAAGGGCCTTAAAGAAACAGATGCAGGATGCCAGAGCCATGGGCACAAGCTCAATGCCAATAAATGTATAGTTATCCCCTTTGGGAAAAAAACATGTACCCATGAATTACCACATAGGTGGCAGTACACTAAACACCGAAAGTGTGATAAGAGACTGAGGGACACAGGTGATAACCACATTACCACAACAGTCAGGAAATCCTTCTATGTGGCACACCTCATCACTAAGGGATTTTCATCCAGAAAAAAGGAGGTCATTGTCCCACTGTAGTCATCCCTCATTAGACCCATTATAGAATACAATGCCCCATTTTGGTATGTACCTCTCAAGACACCTGCAACAACTGGAAAGGCCACAGAAATACCTCACTAAAAGAATCACAGGCCTAAAGCAGATGCCCTATGCTGACCGCCTTAAAAAAACTCCAGCTATACTCTGTCGCTTATAGTCTACTCAGAGGTGATCTCTGCTTAAGATACAAGGCCATGTCAAACCCAGAACTGCTGGACATGCTACACTTAAAGAAATCCAAATCCCTCAGAGCAAAATGCTCCAGGGATCTAAACCTTGTCATCACAATAAACAAAACATGCTGGAGGGATAGGTTCCTGACCCAAAGACTCTCCAGACTCTGGAATAGACTGCCCATACATGTCAAGCAGAGCACCTCTTTGGCCCTCTTCAAAAGGAACCTTGATGATTGGATGGGAGAAAGGAAATTCATCCTGGGGATCCCATCAGTCACCCTGCTAGACAGGGGTCCAGGAAGTAAATAGTGTGGGATGAAATAGCCAGGGAATTGTTATAGCTAGGCTTGTACAGGCCCTAGGGCCAATAGCCTAATACCAACTTATGAACCTATGATAATCCTGCGTCATGTTTTAACATATTGTTAATAACTTTCTCTGATAAATGTCTCCTGGACTTGTATGCAGTTTTAACTCAGACTTAACATGATGCAGTTAATATATTGGTTTAAGGACAAAGTGGGATCAAGTAATAGCTCTACAAATATGCAAATTTCCACTTCCTCAAAAGAAGTAACACTGGGTCTTGATACCAGAAAGGGAAATAAACTAGCTATCATTATTATTATTATTATTTTTTGCTCCAAACAATACGTTTCCTTTTAATATTTATTGTCAAAGATCTCAGATAACTCATCCCATATTCTCTAAATATTGATCTGTAATGAATTTGGGATTACCTTATCATTGCTGTCTGGGTTAAATATCAGCTTGTCTATAACACAGGGTGTGGATTTTATTTTTGTAGCATACACACATTAGTTATGTGAGCCAGCCAATCATATCCAAAATCTGTGAGATCCATAAATACTTACAAACTTTCATCTTGTAAGATAACTCAAAGCAATTTTACAGTTAAGCCCAGCATTCCCAACAGATTTTGAACTGTCCTTTACCCTTTGTGGAACTGGAAAATTTGTTAGAAACTTTTAATACACAACAAGAATTTCCACTAATCCCTCCCTTCAATCACAACTACAGAACAGATGTACAGATTTTAACATAAATGTCTGAATCTTGGAATTATCCAGTTAGCAATATACATCGTACATATATAGATGAATATTATAACCATACCACTTAACCTGTGGATATTGAAAATAGGCGCATCTTACCAAAGCCCTATCACCTAATTTGCATAGTCAAATAACTCAGTCAATTTCCACTAACATTGTATGACACTACTCACAAAAACAATTTTGAAAAGTGAGTATGAAAAAAAAATATGCAAAGCTGTAAACATAGTATCAAAGGCATAGTGTAATATCTGTAAACTTTAATGAATGTTGTTGTCTTTTGGCCTTTCCCAGTTAGGGGTCGCCACAGCGGAACTCCGGTCAGCTAATGATTGGCAGTAGATTTTGACGAACGCTGACATGCCAGCTCGACGTTCAACCTTCAACGAAGGCACGCCCATTTACGCATGTCTTTCGAACATTAATGAATAATATTGCAAAAATCTATTTCACAGTCATTTGTTTTTGCTTCTGAAAAAAGGAGATATAACATCTGGACGCTCTTTCTTTAAATGTGTGATCTCACCAGGATTCTCATCACATAATCAGGTTTCATTTGCATTGGACAACTATTTGATAGGGTGGGGAGGATTCTGAGAAATCATATGAAGGTTTGAAATCAAGCCTAAAAATCTTCTTCTTATTTTGGCTTTCCCAGTTAGGGGTCGCCACAGTGGATCACCTGTCCGCTCATGATTGGCAGTAGAGTTTTTACGGCGTCGAGTTGCCAGCCTGGTGCCCAACCTTCCACAGAAGGCACACACACTCATACCTAGGGCCAATTTAGAGTGTCCAATCCACTTACAGTATGTCTTTGGGATATTGGAGGAAACTCACGCGACCACAGGGAGGACATGCAGACTCCACACAGAAGGCTCCCTAGCTGAGGATCGAACTGGAGAACCTCTTTCTGCGAGGCAACAATGCTAACCACTGCACCACCATGGCCTAAAAATCAGAAAGTACCTCCAAAATAGGTATGTCATATGAAAGGGGGAAACTAAAGCAAAAGTAACAAAAATAGGCCTGTACTCCCAAATATAGGTACAGTGGAGAGTCAGATTATAATTTCATACAAAAGAACAAGTATTATCTAATTAATGGTCCATATTACAGCCCATATCATTTTATCAGCTTAGTATTCTTCTGTGATATAAACCAGACCTTCTACTGTTAAGTATAATTAAACTCATGTCCATCTGCATGCAGAGTCAATCAAAATTGTTCATGAACCACTGAAATTATAAAGCATAAATTGGCAGCTGTCCCATGCTGCCTTTGAAAATCAAATGGGGGCCATACAAAATAATTGCTTTCCCAATTTCCATTTTCTCACTTTTAGTCCTTTTCTGGAAAGTTGAGCAGTCTTCACAATAAGTTCTTTCAATCTATTCATGACTTTCTTCTTCTTCTTCTTCTTCTTTTTCCAGTTTATTCATCACCACTCGTCATTTATATCATTCTTTGCATTTTCAGCAGATGTGGGCTGAAACATCATGCATAAGGAAGAAAAAGAAGTCTTCATGGAAAATTAAAGAATTATTTTTCCCATTCCCTCACATTCCATGTTAACCACTTAGATTTGACCGTGAGCCAAGTTATATCTTCTGGTATCAGAGCCCATTCACTCATTGACTGACTCCATCTCTTTTTTGGACTGTTTGTGAGATCTTCCCTATAAACATTTTCTTCCAGCTTCCTCCATATTCCCTTGTGCTTGTCCACTCTCACCTCAACTGCCCCTTGCAATTTTATGTTCCTAATATCCCTCAAGAACCTGTAGGTTATCCCATGTATGCTGCATTTCTTCTTTCTCATTAAGAGAAATATAGCTTTATCTGCCAATATATCCTTCTCCACTGGTCCCTGTGACACTGGTGCTTTCTCTGTGGCAATTGCAGGACATATTTCACCACTTTAATTAAAAAAAAAATCTTTGCTTTCTAATAAATTGTACTGTGTCTTTAAAATATGGTCTTGTCTGGCAAGCTAACCTTCATATACTACTCACCTCTTCTCCTCCTGCTATGTTTTGACCTTCCCCCACTTCCATATCTTCAGATTGTGACTCCATTGATTAATGCATTACTTGGGGCTGCACACATTTTATCTCATATAGATGGATTTATCTTCATTGGCTGTTATGTAGTTCTGATCTCAATATGTCATAAACAGCCAAAAAAGTAATTCTTACCATTACTCTTTCTCCTCACGTTCCACAGTTTCAGAGACACTCTTTTTCTCCTTGCATGTACAGCCTGGAGGAAATCCTCCAATACATGTATGTTAACGTGCACTCCTGTTATCCAAACCCCCATTTATAATGCCCTCTATTTCAGTAGTTAGTCTCTACTTGTATAGCTTTACAACTTTAAAATCAAATGCTGCTCATCCACCTCTATGAGCAAAATCCATCTGACTGTAAATGCATGGAATTTGGCCAACGTCTCTTACTCCTTAAAACCCACTGAATGCCCTCCTTCCACTCCTGCCAGTTCCTCTATCTGAACATTGTATATGCAATTCTGACTCCCCAGGTATTTACAGTTTACTATGAAATCCATTTTCAGTTTGCTACAGCTCATGAACTTCTGCCTGAAACTTTATAACCAACTGTTCTAGAGACTCAGTCAGCCAGCAATCGCAACGATCGCTATATGTGATTCTGCTATCTAAACCTCACTTCCCCCTGCTCTGCCCAATTTAGTCCTTCCTCCTTTCGTTGCAAGTAATCTAGTGTTCTAACAAAAGTTATTTCTGTCTCAAGAGGAGATAACTTAGCTTTGCTATTTTACAAAGGCCTATGCTGCATTCACAGATTCTTTCACCCTGCTCCCCAGTCACAATGGTGAAGGAACTTTCACCTCAAGCAGCTGTCTGGTTAATTTCTCACAAGCATGTTCACCTTACCTCATAAATATACATGCAAGAAAATGTCCTATGCTCGTTAGATCAACATTGGTAGTAACTTACTCAAACAATACTATATAAGCTCAAGAATGTGGGGGGGGGGGGGGGTTGTCTTTAAGAACTCATGTTGCTCACAGTCTACCAGCAGGAGGTCACCTGCTTCTTTCTCTAACAAATCCCCTTGTATTACTTTAAAAAGTATGCATGCTAAACTTATTGGGAGGGAAATATAAGGAAGTATGGCCTCTCAGCTATGCAAATTAGAAACAACACAGTCTGTAAATATCATAAATGAATGTTAACTGACTGTGTCCCTTATATCAATGGTAACAGTTATCAAGTCCTTTTGGTGATCTCATGTTTCAGTCATTGAGCAGTACTAGTTCCTCACTTGCTAACCAAGTTGGAGACAATGCAAGCAAAGAAAATAACACAAAGTGCATGCTGCAAATGCATGTACTTGTTCTGGTGCTTTCAGGAACCCATGCAGGGAAGATTTGTGAACTAAAGCTCTCAAAGAGTCAGCTGTGTTGTACAGTTTTTTTTCCCTCCATGATTATCTGCAACTTTGTCTCACCCTGAATGAGACCACATGCCCTGAAACTTTAAAACACCTTGTATACTTTTGTGAAGCACAGCCACCCTGTCCCTCTCTAATTGTATTAAGTACAGGTGTTCTTGCCGAAATATTTGCTTGCATGTCATCAGTCCTATGTCCCCCCTATCATGTCTTGCTGATGTTCCTGGCACAGGGAAAGCCTCTCTCAGGCAGGGTAGCAACAGGCCAGAATGTGTGTAGACATGAAGGAAGTTTGTGGTGTAATTCTGATTGTTTCCTTAGATTCCTCTTGGGTTTACCCAACATGCAGCCTTTCAGAAACAACTCCATGACATGTTGAACATGTCAGGAGTCACAGTGCACAAGTCTTTGGTAGCCTTTGAAAATTTTTTTTTTTGGCAGGCAGGGAAGTCACAATTGCCATCTGTGTAATTTTTAGCTGAATGTCCAGAAAATTGCCATATGTCTTAACAATACTTCCAGAGTGTGGTGCCAGATGGAACTGGTGATGTACCAGATGGAACCAGCGCTGCTTTGGTAATGTGTCAAGGAATGTTACTATCACACTCGGAAGGCTGCCTGATTAAAATCTGATATGGTAAAATGTGTCATCGCCATCTTGTACTCTTCAACCATGTTTAGCAGGATGCTAAAGAAAGACTTGAGCAGATCTCAATTCTGAGTTTATAGGGTCACCAACAAGTGGGCACATCTTACTGTTCATGAAATACCCCCATTAGGGTAGGTACTGAGTACATCAGTCTGCTGATGGAGGACCAGTTTATGAGGCGATCTCATGCAGGTCTATGACACTTCCCCATGTAGTAAGAAGCAGCATCACCTTCAAGTTGTTGTACGCTGTTCAAACTGAACCTGAAACAGACTTGCCTTATAGACAGTTGTTCAAAAAAATACATAAGCATTGGCTAGCATTGTTTTCTTAATATCTGGCAAGGCTTTTTCTTCAGTTTGTGAAATCAAGCCTGTGGCAAGTGGGAGGACCTACAAAACTTCTGCATCTGTAGCTGCAGATTGCATAATTTGTCCTGGGGCCTTAATGATGCCTATCCTCCATGATTTATTCATTGTTTAACTTTTCAACTTTAGTGGCTGAAGCTCAGAAGGATGACGATAAATGAGTCGGTCAGCTTATTCATACAATACCATTTTTTTATTTCATTCCATTATCTTTATTTATGGTTCATGTACAGTTTCTTTTTGTATATGTGAGCAGTCATATTAGTGTCAAATGTTTGTCCTATGGTGGCCAGTGTCACACTGCACTTCCCCTGTTTGCCATGTGTTCATTCTCCATTTTTTGGTACAGTTATAGTAAACAAACTAGGACTCAGTCTGTATCTAAAAGTCAGTGAATGTTGCATTCCTTCACTAACTAATCTTGTCATCTGCTTCATTTCAAATGTTCAAGTCTCATTGTTATGAGTTACTGTGTTAATATTTAAATTTTATAAATGCAGACCTTCAAAATTTACCTTCAAATCTCTATTTTCCAACAGTTTAAAACTACTACCTCTATAGGGAGGAGGGTGGCTTGCTTATGGAAAGAACAGACACCCGATAATGGAGCTCTCCCTCAGTGAGATCCATGACTACTTAATTTAAAACTTAATGTGACCCTTCTCAAAAAAAAAAAAAAAAAAAAAAAAGAAAACAAATTAAAAATACTACCACAAGTCTAAAACAAGAATTATTACTAGAAAGATTCAAATCTGTTCCACAGGATAACTGGCTGCTTATTCTATTCAATTTGCTATCTCTGGTAGCCTCAGAAACTGAGCCCTTCCACACTTTGACTACTGAGCAACAAGAAATGGTATTCAGTGTAGAAATCCAGGTTTCCTAGGTCACTTCAAAATGAAAGATCTTCAAAAGGAAAACAGTCTTAACAGTCTTTGTAGAAACAAATGTCTGGAAGTACAAGAGGCAATGGATCATCACACAAAGCACACATTAAAAGAATGCAATTTGGAAAATATATTGCACACATGCAAGGTAAAGGTGTTTGGTGAGATAGAATTGATAACAAAGCAACAAGGTAAAATTTTGAAGATTTGATATAAAATACAAGGCTCGTGCTTGCATATTTAAACTCATATATACTGTAGGTAGTATCCAAAAAGGGGTCTATATTACTAAACCGAAAGATCAGAAATGCGAATGTATGTACATCGACACATAAAGGTCGATGTACATAAAGAGCGAAACACGTAAAGGGTGAACAGTGGAATGGTGAGCGCGTTTATTAGCCAGCAGCGCGGTGGTGGGGATAAGGAAATATAAGGAAATATATCCTTTTCCCACTGTAGTGCAGCCTCGGAGTTGTTACATTTAAGTTGGGAGGTGTGGGGGCTTGCCCCCCACATGGGGGGGTGCAGGGGAGCTTGCCCCCCTGCAAAAGCAAAATACTGTAGTTTTTTATTTGTATTTTACTTACTTGTGTGGTGCATTCTGATGATGAAACATGTTCGGCATTTACATTTTCTCTGTTTACATGTTCCGCTGTGTATGTACATCGACCTTTATGTGTCGACATACATACATTCACTATTTAGTACTTTCGTGGTTTCAATATAGACCCTCCAAAAAGTTTGATAAAAATCAAAAGGGACCCATTCCAATCCACACCATGCCTTATTCATTCTACAGTACATTCGAGCCAGAGACTGAGTAATAAGAAATAGCCATATGCATACATCTCAGCTGTCTGGATTTTTAGTCAAGATTTTTGCATTATATTTTTGACCTGTTCCACATAAAATTTTGATTTTCCTACAAATCACTGGCAAATCATTGAGGACTGAAATCAGAAAATAATGACAGACATTTGTGTATTAGACTTCATTCCCTTCAGAAAAATTAATGTTAATGCAAAACCTGCCAACTTTGTAAATTTGTAAGAGCAATATTTAAAAATTGTCTTTATTTTCAGGCTTTTGCCCCCCCATTTCTTAATCTAAGGAATTGGGAGATATGGCCATATGGACAGACGAATGCCCAAAGAAAATATATGTTCATTATAAACAAAGAGAAAATGGAATGTGGTGCAGGCAAATGGTTCCACCAAATGATAAAAGCCAATGTACTGAAAAATATAGTAGAACCAAACCACAGCCAGTTTCCAGAAAAAAGAAACTTTTAATAGTGAGCGCTTTCACGACAAGTTTTGCCGCTTCATCAGACAACACAACATCGCTTTACTTTGGTATTTAAAATATATTCCAACCAATAAAAAATCCTATATAGTTAACAATCAATTAAAAGCATTAAGAAGACAATTAAGATTTAAAACCATAGATACAAATTGTCATCTTACTAAGTTCCTTGCCTGTAAAATTGGCTTTATGGTAGCCTTATCATTGAGCCCCTTCCCCATTGTAGCTCTCATCCTAATTATCCGTTCCAATTCAGCTACTTCTGTCCTATTGGTAACATCCTCTCTCCTGTCATAATTTCTAACTGTTTCTATAGCCATAAATCTAAATGTATGTGTACTATCATACCTGGCCACATGTTTAGCCAATGCATTATTATCTGCCCCCCTGTGTATATCATAAATGTGTACTCTCATCCTTTGCTTTAACATATGGTTGGTTTTGCCTATATAGTAGTATGAAAAACATACGATACAGTGTGCCAAATAAACAAGATTGCTAGTATTACAGTCACCAAATACTCCAAATTCTATTGTCTTCCCTGTATCAGGATGAACAAAAGTACTACTACTATCGATATACTGACAAAAATTACAGTTGGAACAGGGAAAAGTGCCTCTGTTCCTGTTATAGGTATTATCTGGTGAGTTGCTGGAGTGACCTAATAACTTTTTAAAGATTTTTTATTTTTATAGGCAAAGGTGGGGTTGTCTCCCACAATCTGTCTAATTCCATCTTCAGAGCATAATACTGCCCAGTTCTTCCTATAAATTTCTTGGATGAGATTCACATTACTTAAGTATGTAGTGGGTATTCTCATTAAACTAGGGGGCAGCTTGTTCCTGACCTGGTGGTGCCATTTTCCTCTGTTCTGAAAAATAAGGCTTTCCTATAGTCTCCTGTAGCCTTGGGGCCATAGACAGCCCATCATTCATTTCATCTTCCTTATATCCTCTATACAAAAATGTATTCTTCAGACCTGCTAACTCCCCATCCAGGCTACTTTTATTTTTAGTCAAGCTAGAGGTTTTCAGCCCCTGTCCTTTTATGATATTTTTAAATATATGCCTTGGATGCATACTATGCCTATGAATGTAACTGCTTCTGTAACATCCTTTCCTATGTATTTGTTTGTTAAAATTGCCCCTCAGGTCCTGATTAATCCTTACATCCAGGAAGTCTATTGTGTCATAAGCCTCATTCATGGTAAATTTCAAGAAGCTAGTGCTCTTATTAATATTATGAATGAACTGTTGTATAGTTGCAGTGTCCCCCTCCCATAAATGGAAGAGGTAATCTACAAACCTACATGTGCCAATAGCTACGTCAACATTGTCATGGCTCAATGGGAGAAGCATCACCTACTAGGTTTTGAAACTCGAGGAACTATAGTATTTTATTGTAGGTTTGTAAGTACAGACAGAAGAAAGCCAGAAGGCTGAAGTCAAAACTAAGAAGTCATCCAAATCAACACTGTGCCAGAAAATGAAACTGAATAAGACAGATACAATGAAGAGGTCACACAAAGGCCAAGACAGAATGATAGGTGTGCAGAGGTGGATTTATCACCAGTGAAATAAGCAAGGCCAGCTGCAAGGCTTGTTTTGTTATTTTCTCAGGATCAACAGACTCTTGGGATAAATTCTTCTGGTCACAAAGAAGATTGGCTAGACCAGATATGGTAGAAACTATAACGTGACATTAGTAGTTTTTTGTTACAGTATGGTAGGAACTAATATAAAATACTAGTGTGTAAGTTGCACTTATCCAAGGGGAAAAACCATTAAACAATTCTGCAGCTTCAAAAGGCTCTGGATCCCTCCACACCTTCACACTGACTGCTGACTGGCTAATCCCAAGGATGGAAATCAGCAGTCAGATTGAAGCTTTCTTCAGGACTTTCTTGTCCACACAATGAGAGAAAAACCTAGCAATTTGGAAATAAACAACCTATAACAAAACTAAAAATATATAAAGTAGAAACGAATACAGCACTCTTCTATATCCCAACTATAACCAGAGCCACATCATGGTCAAACAGGGCCCTAGGCAGGGGAATGGATCAGGGCTCCCTTGGCAGCACTCCTAGCACCCCTCAGCTCCCTCATCCCAAAGCCATTCCATTGTCCCATGACTTGGCTATTTCTCCCCATTACCATAAACACTGCTAAAACATGTCAGTGTACATACTGTTTTCTTCATTACTTCTACAATGATTAGAAATATTTGGTTTTAATTTAGAACTTTTATTTCAAATGTTATAGCATGAACACCATTAGACGTTTGCTAAACAAAACAATACAGGCTCACAATAACAACATACTTAGCATTAACAATAAACTTCTCTGCCCTTGAAACTCACATTCATTGAAACAACATTGAAACCCACTGTGAAGATAGGTGAAGGCTGCCAGCCTAGCCAGGCAAAATTTTGTAGATAATTCTGTCATTAGTAAATATTAATAGAAGCCACAGGCTTGTTTTCTTAAATGGGAAAATGGTGTTGAATGTGGAACTGCACAAATGTAACAACAGTGCACTCAGCTGTATGAAAGCTGATAAGTCAAGCATTGTGTAATTGTTTGATGTCAAAACTTGGAGCCGAGATGTCTAAATGAAGGAGTTCTTCCTATTGTTTTGAGGCCAGAATTAATGGCCAGAATTTACATATCTAATTTCTTTTATTGCTCTGCATTCCTGACCAGGTGAAAAATCAAAAGGGGTATTACCCTCTGAGTTTCTGTTAGCCTGGGAAACAGAAAATTGTTAAGAAGGATGTAATGTGAAGCAGCACTGTGTTATCAATTTAAAGAGGGAGAATCAGAGAGCATTTTGCATTTGACTTGAGAACATCCAACTCACCAGCACTTCTTATGCTCTATATGTAAGTTTATTTTAGAACTGTGTTTTCTCTTAGATATAGCTAGGAAATAGGAATGTTAGTGTTATAGCATTGGGATCTCAAGCAATGTTGGGACACCAGCTTACAGAAATCTTCCCTAAGCAGCATGTGTGAACAATCTTCTCATTATCAAGGCATAATTATTCATATAAGCACATATTTATGTTGAAAATAATTCCTCTAATAATCAAATGTCAGACAACAGTTAGCTATAAAACTTTGCAGTGTTTTTTTTTAGAATTGTTAGCTCAGCTACTTGTTAGGAAAAATAGAATGGAAAGGTCACAGCAGCCTGAAACAAGGGTCACACACTGACACACACTGGTGTATTGTAACAGCAGGGAATGGCTCTTCTATTAGAAGTTGTATAAAACATGTATTAATAAGTACTTTTCCATTTCTATCAAAAAATTCCTAAACTATATGTGTAAAGAACGCAAATAAAGTAAAATACATGATTTGTAAAATGTACATATATGCCATAAACATCAAAGAATCAGGAAATGTATATTATTCTATTTCATATGTTGTTTACAGAATGAATGGCAGGAGCAGCTGTACCTTGCATATACACACTGCAGACTTTATATGAAGTTTTTATTAAGGTTTTGTATTACTTTGTAAGTTGCAAATTTTCATTAATTCTGAATTATTCAATAATAGCAATAATGTAAACTGCAGCTGTAACAATAATAAATAGTCTTTCTCATTAGAAATGTTATGAAAAGACAAGCAGTAAGAACATATGATGACAAAGCAAGCTGAAGCAAGAAATTATTACTTTGTACTTGTTACAAAAAAAGGTAAACCTGTCGTACAGCAATTCTACAAAAATAGTTTGCTGTAACAGCACTTGCAAAATAACTTCTAAAACAACTTTTAAAATAGCTGCATGACAAACTTAGGACACATTGCATAACCAAATTAGGACACAATGTATATCTAAAGAGACAAGAACTGTAAAAATGTCCTGTACTCATTGATGTATTTTGACAGTAAACCAAGTCAGATATATGATTTGTCAGATGCTTAGAGAAATAAACTGACCCTGGGATGCCTTGCTTTGCTGATCATTTTTTTTTCTCGTTCTTCTAACTGTCTGTATTTTCCTTCCGCATAGGTGTAGTGTGTGCTCGTAGATACTTTTCCAGTTAGATTAGTCTTTTTTCTGTACTGAAGTCAGAATTTTTCTACTATATTATTTTAAGTATTTCTCTGTGATCTCTGAACTCTTGACTAGCACTGTGTAGTAATAAGTATTGTCTTGTGTTTTTTTATTATTTATTATTAAATATTTTTAAACCTTTCAACTGTGGCTGTTTTGTGTAGAGATAATTTAAACTCTATAGTACATTGCATGTATATGTTGATACTGTCCAAGTCACTCCAATAAGCTTTGCTGCTCAGTCACACTTAGCATTTGGATAATAATATTGCACGGTAATAACTGGACACCCTGTGTTAAGGGCCTTTTTAGTAGCTGATATTAGTGGGTGGTGGCAGCTGGTACTACCTTTTAGACTGGGCAGAAAGGGGACACAGCTGGACTATCTGTGGCAGCCTTCCCCATGAGTGTCTATGTGTTTATATATAGCTCATATCTCAATGTGTGTGTGTGTGTGTGTGTGTGTGTGTGTGTGTGTGTGTGTGTGTGTGTGTGTGTGTGTGTGTGTGTGTGTGTGTGCGTGTGTGTGTGTGTGTGTGTGTGTGTGTGTGTGTGTGTGTGTGTGTGTGTGTGTGTGTGTGTGTGTGTCAGCTACTTGGACAGGGACATGAAAAGAGAGGGTGCTGGAGGTTTTTACTTCCCCACTAGGCTGAGATCTGGACACTATAGCTGTGCCAGTGGGGAGTCTTATTGGGGATCTGGAGAGAAAGGGAGAAACCAGCCCCAGACTGACTGTGATATTCGGGTGCTCTTAATGAAATTGTACATTACTGTGTGTGTATTTATTATGCTTCCCTGTCTCAACTACCCTCACTAGTGTTAGTGGTGAGGACTGAGGCTCCTTGATTGCTGGGCCAGTGCATGGGCATCACATATTAAGTGTTTTGCAGTGGTAGAATATCCACACCACATATTAATTGGTTGGCAAATACTAATTGGCTTGTAATGGTGTGGATAGTGAATTCCTGTAGCTTGTGTACAGTAATCACTGAAGGTGTTTTTGTACTCTAAATCAGCCATGCAGTGAATACTCAGAGTTCAGATCACAATTGTTTTATTTCTTTTGTTAGCTTAGTTAGTCAGGAAGAGCAGGCAGACATGTCAGCAAAAGAGTATGGAAAGCTGACAAGGAGCCAGTTGGCTGAGATGTGCCAGGCTAAAGGACTGGTGTAGGGAAACATGACTAAGGCAGACATGATTGCAGCTTTGGTCACAGCTGCATCAGAAATCATTAACCATGAGGACAATCAGACTGACCATGGAGATGTACAACACTCAGGGAATGGACAGCACAACCTTTGTGCAGAGGACTTAAAAATCCATCTGGAGCTAAAGAGACTTGAGTTGGAGGCCAGGCATTTGGAAATGGAAGCTGTGGAAAAGGAGCGGTAGAGGCAGCATGAAAAGGAGATGCTGACTGTTCACCAGAGTCATAGAGGTAATGGGGAAGGGAGTAACTGGACCCCAGAAGCACAAAAGATCAATAAATGTCTTCCACATTTTACAGAGGGGGATAATTTTGATAATTTCATTCATATGTTTGAGAGGGAATGTAAACAGTATGATTTTGACCAAATGCTCTGGGTAAGGTTCCTGACCCCCTTACTCCATGGCAAAGCTGTAATTGTGTTGTCTAAACTTGCTGATTGTGAATATTTTGATTATACTGCTATAGAACTGTTTGTTAGAATTTTTAAGCTAACATCTGAAACTTATAAGAAAAAGTTCTGTGACCATAGATGCAAGGCAGATGAAAGTGTATGGGAATATATTGCTGAATGGAGCACTTATCTTCATAAGTGGGTGAGTGGATATCAGGTCACCACTTTTGAAGGGCTGTCAGACCATTTGGTGAGGGAACAAGCCCTTAGCACTTTGCCTGAGGACATGAGGTTCTGGTTAGCTGATAGGCAATGTTCTACTTCAGATGAGTTGGGAAAGAAGGGAGACCTATACCTAGGAAGCAGGGCATCCCTGTACAGGACAGGGACCCCAGTACTGCTCATGGGTTTAAAGGAACCCATGGTGGGCAGCCCTGACTGCCTCAACAGAATCTTCCAGTAGCAGGGGAAGCCACTCGTCCAGGTACACGTCCAGGACCTCGGATTAAATGTTTGAATGCAATTGGTGGGGCCATGTGGCATACAGATGTCCACGGAGGTAAGGTGGAGAACAAAAGGTAAGAGAGAGCCAGTAAGAGGGGAAGAAAAAATGCCAATAATAGGTTGTCTTGAGAGAACAGGGTTACCGAACTACCATACTGCAGATGTCCTGATAGAGAAGGATTTTGATGAGACATTACTATGTGTTAATTCAGTTACATGCAGTCAGGTTTTGAGACAGGCATGTGGTTCTGGTAGCCTGGGGGTGATCCAAACAGACCACATACTTGCAGTCAGGACTGGTGAGGTGGTTACTTCAGGGAGGAAGCTAGCTACTCTGTAGCAGTTAGACTGAAGGGAAGCCACAGCTGCTTGTGGGTACTGATGTTCCCTTGGACAGAGTGACTGCAAAAGTAGAGGTGAGTAGTAGTATCCAGGCTGACAGTGAGGCACCACTGTCGGAGGATGCCAGTCTTCCTATGGAAGGGGAGCTGGAAAAGGTTACAAAGAGAGAGTTTAGACAAGCTCAGCTCTCAGACCCTACATTGCAAGGCCTGAAGCAGGTAGCTAGTGAGACACCTGATTCCAAAGGGAAGGGGGAATCTGTATACCTGGAGAAAGGGTTACTTTATAGAGAGTGGTCCCCTGAGGAAGAGCTAAAAGGTGAGACTGTACAGCATTTGGTACTGCATAGGGACTACCATCTAGCACTTCTAGCCACAGCCAATGATATTCCCTTTGCAGGTCATATGGGCATAAAATGTACAGAGAGACACATTATGCAGAACTTCTATTGGCCTGGAATTTCCAGAGATGTAACAGGGTACTGCAGGACGTGAGAGCAGTGCCAAAAGTTAGCAAGGCATGAGACAAGGTGAGAGCTCTGCTGATGGCTTTGCCTGTGATTGAGGAGCCATTTCAGTTGGTAGCTATGGATATTGTGGGGCTTCTGAGCGCCCCAAGTTCCACAGGGAAAAAGTATATCCTAGTGGTAGTAGATTATGCTACAAGATACCCTTAGGCAGTAGCTTTGTCCTCCATTGAGGCAGAAAAGGTGTCAAATGCTTTGTTAGAGATTTTCAGCAGGGTAGGTTTCCCAAAAGAAAAACTGACTGACAGAGGTGCCAATTTCATGTCAGACCTGCTGGCTTGTCTGTGGAAGTACTGTGGGGCGAAGCACCTGAAGACCACCCCTACCATCCCCAGACTAATGGTCTGGTTGAGAGGTTAAACTCTACAATCAAGTATATGCTACAGGCATTTGCAGACCAGTTTAAGAGGGAGTGGGGCAAATATTTGCCCCATCTGTTGTTTGCTTCTTATTGTTCTGAGGCCAGAGTTTATGGCCAGAGATTACATATATACTTTCTTTTATTGATCTGGCTTCCTGACCAGCTGCAAAATCAAAAGAGCTATGAACCTCTGAGTTTCTGATAGCCTGGGAAAACAGAAAAAATGTTAAGAAGGATGTAATGTGAAGCAGCACTGTGTTATCAATTTAAAGAGAGAGAATCAGAGAGCATTTTGCATTTGTCTTGAGAACATCCAACTCACCAGCACTGCCTATTCTCTATATGTAAGTTTATTTTAGAACTGTGTTTTGGCCAGCCATGGTGGTGCAGCAGTTAGTGTTGCCACCTCACAGCAAGAGGTTCTCCAGTTCGATCCTCAGCTAGGGTGCCTTCTGTGTGGAGTCTGCATGTCCTCCCTGTGATTGCATGGGTTTCCTCAGGGTGCTCCAGTTTCCTCCCATATCTGAATGACATGCTGTGGGTGGATTGGACACTCTAAATTGGCCCTAGGTGTGAGTGCATTTGTGTGCCTTCTGTGGAAGGGTAGGTGCTG
Source organism: Protopterus annectens (assembly GCF_019279795.1). Taxonomy (NCBI): domain Eukaryota; kingdom Metazoa; phylum Chordata; order Ceratodontiformes; family Protopteridae; genus Protopterus; species Protopterus annectens. Next base: position 87,227,405 of record NC_056740.1, on the reverse strand, counting down.
GGCTGGCAACTCGACACTGTAAAACTCCACTGCCAATCATGAGCAGACAGGTGATCCACTGTGGTGAACCCTAACCAGGAAAAGCCAAAAGAAGAAGATTTTAGAACTGTGTTTTCTCTTAGATATAGCAAATAATAAGAATATTAGATTAGTCTTTTTTCCGTATTGATGTCAGAACTTTTCTATTGTATTATCTTACGTATTTCTCTGTGATCTCTGAACTCTTGAGTAGCACTATGTAGTAAGAATTATTGTCTTGTGTTTTTTATTATTTATTATTAAATATTTTAAACCTTTCAACTGTTGCTGTTTTGTGTAAAGAGAATTTAAGCTTTAGAGTACATTGTATGTATATAGCGATACTGTCCAAGTCACTCCAATAAGCTTTGTTGCTCAGTCACACTTACCATTTGGATAATAATATTACACAGTAATAATTGGACACTCTTTGTTAAGGGCCTTTTTAGTAGCTGATATTAGTGGGTGGTGTCAGCTGGTACTACCATTTAGACTGTGAAGAAAGGGGGCACAGCTGGAGAATCTCTGCCAGCCTACCCAGGAGTGCATCTGTGTTTGTATATAACTCATATCTCAAAGTGTGAGTGTGTCAGCTACTTGGACAGGGACATAAATCACTGGTTGGACAGAGAGGGTGCTGGAGGTGTTAGCTTGCCCACTAGGCTGAGCTATGGACCCTATAGCTGTACCAGTGGGGAGTCTTGGACATCTGTAGAGAAAGGAAGAAACTAGCCCCTGATTGACTGTGATCCATGTGTGCTCTTAAGGGAAATTATACTTTACTGTCTGTGTATTTGTTATCCTTCCCTATGTGGTCGGCCCTCACTGGTATTAGTGGTGAGAATTGACGCTCTTGATTGCTGGGCCAGTGCACGGGCATCCCATATTAATTGTTTGGCAGTGGTGGATTATCCACACCAAATATTAATTGGTTGGCAAATACTAATTGGCTTGTAGTGGTGTGGATAGTGAATTCCTGTAGCTTGTGTACAGTGATCACTAAAGATGTTTTTGTACTCTAAATCAGCCACACACTGAATACTCAGAGTTCAGATCGCAATTGTGATATTTCTTTTGTTAGCTTATTTAGTCAGGGAGAGCAGGCAGGCATGTCAGCAGAGGAGTATGGAAATCTGATAAGGACCCAGTTGGCTGAGATGTGCCAGGTTAAAGGACTGGTGCAGGGAAACCTGACTAAGGCAGACATGATTGCACTTTGATCTCAGCTGCATCAGAAAACAGCAACCAGGAGAATGACCAGCCTGACAATGGAGATGTACAGCACTCAGGGAATGGACAGCACAACCTTTGTGCAGAGGACTTAACAATCCATCTGGAGCTAAAGAGACTTGAGTTGGAGGCCAGGCATTTGGAAATGGAAGCTATGGAAAAGGAGTCGCAGAGGCAGCATGAAAAGGAGATGCTGACTGTTCACCAGAGTCATGGAGGTAATGAGTGCAGAGAGTAACTGGACCCCAGAAGCACAAATGTTCAGTAAATTTCTTCTGCAGTTTACAGAGGAGGATAATTTTGATAGTTTCATTCATATGTTTGAGAGGGTATGTAAACAGTATGATGCTGACTAAAGGCTCTGGGTACGGTTACTGACACCCTTACTCCATGGTAAAGCTGTAACTGTGTTGTCTAAACTTGCTGATTGTGAATATGTTGATTATACTGCTGTTAAGAACTGTTTGTTAGAAATTTTAAGCTAACACCTGAAACTTATAGGAAAAAGTTTCATGAGCATAGATGCATGGCAGATGAAAGTGTGTGTGTGAATATACTGCTGTACTGAGCACTTATCTTCATAGATGGGTGAGTGGATGTCAGGTCACCACTTTTGAAGGGCTGTCAGACCTTTTGGTGAGGGAACAAGCCCTTAGCACTTTTTCTGAGGACATGAGGATCTGGTTAGCTGACAGACAATGTGCTACTTCAGATGAGTTGGGGAAGAAGGGAGACCGATACCTAGGAAGCAGGGCGTCCCTGCACAGGGAAGGGACCCCCAGTACTACTCATGGGTTTAAAGGAACCCATGGTGGGCAGCCTTCACTGCCCTAACAGAATCTGCTAGTAGCGGGGTAAGCCACTCATCCAGGTACACGTCCAGGACCTAGGGTGAAATGTTTTGAATGCAACTGGTTTGGCCATGTGGCATACAGATGTCCACAGAGGCAAGATGGGGAACACAAGGTGAGAGAGAGCCAGTAAGTGGGGAAGACAAAATGCCAATAATAGGTTGTCTTGAGATAACAGGGGTACTGAACTACCATCCTGCAGATGTCTTGATAGGGCAGGATCTTGATGAGGCAGTACTATGTGTTAATGCAGCTACATGCAGTCAGGCTTCAAGGCAAGCATGTGGATCTGGTAGCCTGGGGGAGACCTAAACAGACTGCATACTTGCAGCCAGGACTGGTGAGGAGGTTGCTTCATGTAGGAAGCTATGCTGTAGCAGTTAGACTGAAGGTGAGCCACAGCTGCTTGTGGGTACTGATCTTCCCTTGGACAGAGTGACTGCAAAGGCAGGGGTGAGTAGTAGTACCCAGGCTGACAGTGAGGCACCACTGTCAGAGGATGCCAGACTTCCTGTAGAAGTGGAGCTGAGAAGAGCTAGAAAGAGAGAGTTGAGACAGGCTCAACTCTCAGACCCTACATTGCAAGGCTTGAGGCAGGTAGCTAGTGAGGCACCTGATTTTCAATGGAAGGGGGATCTGTATACTGGGAGAAAGGGTTACTGTATAGAGAGTGGACCCCTGAGGAAAAGCTAGAAGGTGAGAGGGTACATCAGTTGGTAGTGCCTAGACCCTACCATCTGGTGCTTCTAGCTATAGTCCATGATATTCCCTTTGCAGGTCATATGGGCACAAAACATACAAAGAGATGTATTATGCAGAACTTCTATTGGCCTGGCATTTCCAAATATGTTAACAGGGTACTGCAAGACCTGTGAGCAGTGCCAAAAGGTAGGCAAGGCAGGAGACAAAGTGAGAGCTCTGTTGATACCTTTGCCTGTGATTGAGTAGCCATTTCAGAGGGTAGCTATGGATATTGTGGGGCCTCTGAGTACCCCACATTCCACAGGGAAAAAGTATATTCTAGAGGTAGTAGATTGTGCTACAAGATACACTGAGGCAGTGACTTTGTCATCCACTGAGGCAGAAAAGATAGCAAATGCTTTGTTAGAGATTTTCAGCAGCGTAGGTTTCCCAAAAGAAAAAAATGATTGACAGAGGTGCCAATTTCATGTCCAACCTGCTTGCTTGTCTGTGGAAGTACTGTGGGTGAAGCACCTGAAGACCACCTCTTCATCCCCAGACTAATGGTCTGGTTGAGAGGTTAAACTCTACAATCAAGTCCATGCTACAGGCATTTGCAGACCAGTTTAAAAGGGAGTGGGATAAATATTTGCCTTATCTGTTGTTTGCTTACAGAGAGGTTCCCCTGGAATCCACAGGGTTTTCACCCTTTGAGTTGTTGTATGGGCATAGGGTGAGGGGACCTCTAGATTTAATTTGAGATGAGTAGGAAGGTGAGTGTGAATCTCACAAGGAGTCTGATGTGGCATATGTCCTAAACCTAAAAACCAACAAATTTACCAGCAGGACTAGTAGACACAAAATTTATTTCCAGGTTAAGCACTTTCATCAAAATAAAATTGACTTCATCAGAACCTTTGATTCTGAAGAAGTCAATTTTATTTTGATAAACGCGTTTAACCTGGAAATTGACTTCATCAGAACCTTTGATTCTGAAGAAGTCAATTTTATTTTGATAAACGCGTTTAACCTGGAAATAAATTTTGTGTCTACTAATCCTGCTGGTGAATTTGTTGGTTTTTAGTTTCTTATTTTCACCAGTTCGCTACATTTTTTTTTGGTATATGTCCTAAACCTCTAGACAAGGCTCAGGGAACTCATGGGCTTGGCCCGGGAGAACCTGGCAGAAGCCCAACAATAGAAAAAAGTATGGTATGACAGGATTGCTCGAGCTAGAGAGTATGCTGTAGGGCAGCAGGTAATGGTTCTCATTCCTGTCAGACACAACAAGCTGCAGGCAGCTTGGGAGGGACCTTGCAAGGTGGTAAGAAAGTTAAGTGATTTTAACTACATGGTGGATCTGCTAGGCAGGAGGCAGGGGCACAAGCTGTACCTTGTTTACATGATGGAACCTTACCATGATCGTGAGGATCTTGTGCTGTGTATTTGCAGTGGTGTGCAGGAGGAGACTGAGGGAGATCTGGTGACTGATCTCCTTAGTGAGGCTCGGACTGACACCTCAGTGGAAGGGGTAGCAATGTCCCAGCAGCTATCACCTACCCAGGTTTAAGTAATCCAAGCAGTGTTACAGGAGTTTGGGGACATGTTCACTGTGAAATCAGAGTGCACCCACATGGTGCAGCACCAGGTGGATACAGGACCCCAAAGGCCTATTAGGCAGGCCCCTTATAGGGTGCCTGAGAGAGTCAAACAGACTCTGAGGAAGGAGATACAGTCGATGTTGTAACTAGGGGTAATTCAAGAATCCAACAGTCCCTGGGCCTCCCCAGTGATGCTGGTGCTAAAGAAGGATGGCATCACCAGGTTCTGTGTGAAGTACATGAAATTAAATAATCACACAGAGTTAGATGCTTACCCTATGTCTAGGACAGATGAGGCCCTAGAGCAGCTGGGTGGGGCTAAGTATCTTACAACCATTGATCTTACCAAGGGTAACTGGCAGGTGCCCTTGACTACCAGTGCTAAAGAGAAGTCAGCCTTTGTGACTCCTTTTGGCTTGTATGAGTTCACAAAGATGCCCTGCCCCAGTGACTTTCCAGAGGCTGGTAGGTCATATCCTAGCCATACCAGGAGGGTTTGCACTTGGTTATCTAGATGATATTGCCATCACCAGCCATTCTTGGCACGAGCACCATCAGCATGTCAGGGAGGTACTGAGCAGTCTACAGAGGGCAGGATTGACCATTAAGCTCAGCAAATGTCAGGTGGGTATGGCAGAGGTCTCCTACTTGAGACATAGAGTGGGGAGTGGTAAGATCAGGACAAAACCTGCCAAAGTAGAAGCCATTTAGGCATGGCCTGCACCTGTTACCAAAAATCAGGTGAGGGCATTCTTAGGGACAGCAGGGTACTACAGAAAGTTCATCCACAATTATAGTACCATAGTTGCTCTTCTCACTGACCTGACAAGAAAGAACAGGCCGGTAAGGTAGTGTGGACCACAGCATGTAAGCAGGGATTCCAGAAGCTTAAAGAAGCTTTGGGAGGTCTCCCTGTTTTAGGCAGTCCAGATTACAGCAAAAAAATTGTTGTGCAGGTGGATGTTTTGAACCATGGAGTGGGTGTTGTACTTAGCCAGATTTCTTCAGAGGGAGAAGAGCAACCAGTGGTTTATCTCAGTCATAGGCTCCAACCCAGGGAGGAATGCTATGCAGCTGTATTAAAGGATGTCTAGCCATAGTGTGGGCACTGTAGACAATTCAGCTTTATCTGTATGGAAGAAAATTCACTGTAGTGACAGATCACAATCCCCTAACATGGTTAAACAGAGCCAGCCAGCAAAATGCCAAGTTGCTAAGATGGAGCCTATGGTTGCAAGCATATGATATGTCAGTGCAGCACTGCAGTGGGATTAGCAATGCCAATGCAGATGGGCTCTCATGACATGGAATAGGGAAATGTATATTCAGATAGACCTAAGCCTTTCAAGCACTGTTTCTCAAGGATCACTTGAAAAACTAGCTTGAGTTCTCCAGGGGGGGGGGGGATATGTGAAGATAGGTGAAAGTTGCCAGCGTAGCCAGATAGAATTTCTAGATAATTCTGTCATTAGTTAATATTAATATAAGTCACAGGCTTGTTCTCTTAAGTGGAAAAACATGGTGTAGAATGTGGAACTGCAAAAATATAACAACAGTGCACTCTGCTGTAGGAAAGCTGATAAGTTAAGCATTGTGTAACTGTTTGATGTCAAAACTCGGAGCCGAGAAGTCTAAATGAAGGAATTCTTCCTATTGTTTTGAGGCCAGAGTTAATGGCCAGAATTTAAATGTATAATTATTTTATTCCTCTGGCTTCCTGATCAGCTGCAAGATTAATAGGGCTATTAACCTTTGAGTTTTACTTAGTCGGGTAAAACAGAAAATTGTTAAGAAGGATGTAATGTGAAGCAGCACTGTGTTATTAATTTAAAAAGAGAGAATCAGAGAGCATTTTGCATTTGTCTTGAGAACATCCAACTCACCAGCACTGCCTATGCTCTATATGTAATTTTATTTTAGAACTGTGTTTTCTCTTTGATATAGCTAGGAAATGGGAAGATTAGATTAGTCTTTTTTCTGTATTGATGTCAGAACTTTTCTACTGTATCATTTTAAATATTTCTCTGTGATCTCTGATCTCTTGACTAGCACTGTGTAGTAAGAAGTATTGTCTTGTGTTGTTATTATTTATTATTAAATATTTTTAAACCCTTTGAGTGTGGCTGTTTTGTGTAGAGATAATTTAAGCTCTAGAGTACACTGCATGTATATAGTGATCTTGTCCAAGTCATTCAATAAGCTTTGCTGTTCAGTCACACTTACCATGTGGATAATAATATTGCACAGTAATAATTAGGCACCCTTTGTTAAGGGCCTTTTTAGTAGCTGATATTAGTGGGTAGTGGCAGCTGGTACTACATTTTAGACTCAACAGAAAGGGGGCACAGCTGGAGAATCTGTGTCAGCCTTCCCCAGGAGTTTCTGTGTGTTTGTATATAACTCATATCTCAAAGTGTGTGTGTGTCAACTACTTAAGCAGGGACACAAAACACTTGTTGGACAGAGAGGGTGCTGGAGGATTTAGCTTGCCCACTAGGCTGAGATATGGACCCTATAGCTGTGCCAGTGGGGAGTCTTATTGGGGATCTGGAGAGAAATGGAGAAACCACAGACCGCTTGCGCATATTTAGGACCATGTGCACATGCAAGTTTTCTTTGATTCATTTCCATGATTGTACTAAATTACATTCTTTGTATAATACAGCACCACTTGTTAGAGCACATTTTAAATTTGAAGTTGTGAACATGTTTCCAGTAAGAAACAAGGCTAAAATTTATTCTTAAGCACTTTCATCACAGATTACAGTTGACTTCTTCAGAAAAAACAGAGAGCCTCCACCCCACTCCTTAAATACTCATTACAAACACATTCCAAATCAATTTGTAAAAAAGCACCATAGGCATTTAAAGGTACAGACTCCCTGTTTGCTCCACAATTATACATGCAAGATAAAAACAAACTAACTATAAAACATGATTCAACATGTACTTTAAACTTAGCATTTTGACAAAAAATTATAAAGTGAACAATTGAATAAAAAAATCAACAACTAGATGAAAAAAATCAACAATTAGATAAAAAAATCTGCTTTTCAACCTCAAAAAGTTGGTTACTGAAACCATTTCATTCAACCCTGGAAAAATATTGGCATTGACCCTTAATTGCCATAACAGTTCTTTGTATTCAAGCCAGTAATCCATAGGACCTCCTCTCTCATCCATAGTCAGCTGTTCAAGAACTGTGAATTTAAAATTGTGACCTGGGTGGGTATTGACGTGCTTGGCCAGTGAATTTTTTAGGTTCATTTTCCTAATGTCATATAAATGCTGGTAAATACATGTACGAAAGGCATTTTTGGTCTTGCCTATATAAAAACAGGCACACTTCTGACAAATACCAGCATATATGACTTTCTTACTGCTACAGTTGTACTTATACTGAAATTTCATCCATCCATATCCGTTAAGAAAAACACTGTCACCTTCCAAAATATACTTGAAGTGAGTACACTGCTTGCATTTGGACATTTTCCCTAATGCCCCAGCCTTATTGACACCTTATCTCCTCTCTAAGATATTTTTAACACTGGTGTCCTTTCTGTACACTACCACAGGGTCTTCCCCTACTCTCTCTCTTATAGCACTGTCTCCTGCCAAAATAAACCAGTTCTTGTAAAGAATGTCCCGAATCAGTGGGAACTGAGGGGTGTAAGTTAATATAAAACCATTGTGAAAATGGTCAGAGGATGAATCCCTGCTCTCAAAAAGAGCACACATTCTGGAGATGTCAATCCCTAGTAAGGGATAGAAATGTCCCTCAAGTCTCTTCCTAGTCACTTCATCAAGAAGAGGTAACACAAATTGCTCAGGATAACCTCTTTGTACCAACATATTCAATAAAACTTACCTTTCTGCATAAAAATAATCGATCCTGCTAGTCATGCAAGCCAACCTCACTCCCTGCCCCTTAACCAGGGAGCATTTCTGATGTACAGGATGCCCGCTCTCATAATGAAGAAGGGAGTTCAAATAGGTTGGTTTTTGATATATGGTAGAATAAAATTGTGTGGAGGTATAATCCTTGCTAAACCTCATGTCCAGGTAACTAATGGAATTGACATGAGTTTCCATAGTGAATTCCAAAAATGTAGTGCTAGAATTGAGGAACAAAAACAATTCATCCAATTGGTTGTGGTTACCTTTCCATAAAATCAGGATGTCATCAAGGTAACGTCCATAAAACGTACACCATGACATCCCTGTGGATGGAAAAACTATGGAAAGTTCCCACTGAGTCAGGACTATGTTCACAAAAACTGGGGCACAGGCTGCACCCATAGCCATACCTGTACTCTGTTTGAACAATTAACCCTCATAGATTACAAAACTATTCTCCAAAACAAGTTCCATCAAAGTTCTCAGAGTCAAAATTTTGGTATGTGAAAAATTGGCATGCCGACATAAAAAATCATAAAACATATCCACTCCTTCTGTGTGAGGTATTGCATTAAATAAATCCTTCATGTCTATAGTGGAAAAAATAATGTCATTGCCAAAGTATTCCTGTTTTATTTTTTTGAAACAATCCCAGGAGTCCCTGATGATATGTGAAAAAGAACTTAAAAAGTTCTTTAACTGTATGTCTAAGAACTTAGCTATTGGGAGAGTCTTAGATCCTTTTGCATCCACAATTGGTCTTAAGGGTGGGTGTGAGATATTCTTGTGGATCTTAGGGATCCCGAAAATAGTGGGAATCCTCGGGCGATTTTGCGTACACTAGTTGAATTCTACTTCTGAAATTTGGTTGTTCAAAAGTAAATCCATGAGGACCATATCAACATGACTGTATGCAATACTGAGTTCATTCCGGGAAACCTGCTGGTACCCTTCCCCCAATAAGTGACTTAACATACTGTCAGAGTATCTCTCTTGGTCCATAACCACTAATCCTCCTCCCTTGTCTGGTTTCATGACCTGGATGGTTTTGTTGTTTGATATACTATTGAGTAAGGAGGTTTCCTTCTGAGTAAGGTTATGTGGTATGGTGCAAGATTTGTTCCTAGTGAGGTCTCTGATGTCATTCGAGCATATACTTTGAAACAGCTGAATTGAAGGACATAAAGGGGGATTTGCTACACTGGCTTTTCTACATGTCTCAGCAGTATTGTGTACCTGATTGCCTTCACCCAGAGTCACATTAAAATTCAATTTCCTGGTAAACAGCATTAAGTCAAGCAATGTTTTTTCTAAATTAAATTTCATCAAAGGCACAAAATTAAGGCCCTTCTGAAAGAGGTTGGCCCATTCTTTAGTAACCAGGGTACTGCTCAAATTGTAAATGTCACCTTGATACTCAGATTCAACCATACCCTCGTCAATAAAAACATCATTATTGTTCTTAGAGTTAGTGGTACCATTGTTGACATGACCATTTACACTTAAGGGATAAGCTACACCACTTTTGTAATCTTTAGCATCCCTTAACAATTTCTTATTCTTCTTTTCTTTAATTTTGTCCATAACCTTGTCAATATTTACAAAAATAGTATTGTATTCATTGAGCTTGTTAGAAAAATTAACATCATTCTTAATACTAGCATCTAATTTGTTCACAACATCTTGTAAAACAAGAAATTTTTTCTCATTGCCATTAACCAGCAATTGTAACAATTCACATCCCTGGCGATTGAATAAAACAACCAGATCTTTATGTAAATCACTGTTGAAAGTTAAGCCATTAGGAAAACGCCAATCTTTTACTGCGGTTTTATATATGATACATTCTACTTTACTATGATTGAATTGCTTGTCATTTTTCTTTCATGTAAATATTAATTGCTTATACAATAAGTAGACATTTATATTGTATTATAATTCTGTCTTATCTACAATAGTACTATATCTGTTCAAAATAATATAAATATTGCTTATTCCTATTACAAATATTCTCCATATGATAATTCAATTTATGGTGTTCAGATATTCTGGATTGTCAAGGTATGAATGATAATCTGATGGACCTAGGTTTATCCATCAGATTAGGACTGATTTTCAGTCCATGGCTAGTGCGGATCTTAGTCTTGTTAACATTTATTAATTTAAACTTATTTCACAAAAACATTTTTAGCATGCCTGATAAAAACATTACTTTATTGGTAAACAAAGTATAAAACTGATAATTTCCTTTAAAAGCTCAAACATATACTTTATAGTTATCAGAGGAAAATGTTTAATAGTCACAATAAAACAAAAAAATACATACTCTAAATAACGTAAGATGCATTTAACTTTATCTTTAAATGCCAATGGTTTAAACAATCCTAGCAAGAGATAAAATCTACTGAAATAATTAAAACTGAACAAAGCACAGATTGTCTTCCTTCAAGAAACCCATTTCAAAACAAATGACACTTACAAATGGAATCCTAAGGAATATATGATATTGGTGCAATCCACTTATAAGACAAAGACAAAAGGGGTAACAATTTTATGGAAAAGAAATGTGATTAACATATAAATCATTTATAAGTGTGAAGATAAATAAGGCCTTATGGCATTAGTAATAATTAAATATAGTAACAGAATATGGACCCTAGCCAGTCTATACTGGTTCCCAGGCATTGGAAAAGGAACTGTTAAAAAACACTTGGATTTCATTTCCAATAATTATAAAGGCAACTTAATATTAGGAGAAGATTTTAACTGTATATTTGATATTTCTGAAACTACAAATAAAAGACCCCTGCATACATCTGCTGTATCAAAAGCTTTAAACAAGTGGGTAGAATAATTTCATCTTGTAGATACTTTCAAATTTATAGAAGATAATTCCTTGTTGTTTTTCAATCAAGATCACAGATTTGGTACCCAAACTAGAATAGATAAAATATTTGCTGCCCATGACTTACACTCTAAAATCATTAATTTCTCAATCACTCCCTGCCCCATTTCAGACCATAATTCATTAATACTAAAACTTCAAAATGGGTACAAACCATTAATCTTTAACTCCAGAATTCTAGCATATATAACTAAAATTAAAGAATCCAGACCCTGGTTATTATCTGAATTACAGTTCTTCTTAGATATTAATTACATCACAGAAAAAAATAAAATAATGATATGGGACTCATTAAAACTTACATATATGGTAAAACCCTAACTTGGTATAAAAAATCAGAGAATGGGATTCTGAATTATTAGATCTACAATCCAAACTTTTGTCAGTAAAAAGCTGAAAAAAATCATTTGGAGATGAAAAATAAAGTAGAAGTATTAAACAATAAATATAATGAAATTCTAACACATAAAACTAGTTTAGCTTTAGAAAAACTAAAAATTAATACCTTGGCAACTTCTCCCAAATATCTACATAATTTATCCACAAGAATCAAAATACAATTGAAAGCTAATAACATTAAAATTATCTTCCATGAAAAGAAAGAGAAAAATGTCTCAGATATAGGTGACATTCTTGATGCCTATATAAATCACTATATGGAACATTTCCAAAAAGAAAATATACATATTGATTTATTAAATCTAGATGAAAAATGTTCTAATATAAAAAAATACCAGAAACATTAAAACTAGATCTGCAAGTACCCATATCCTACAAATAAATTACAGATACAATAAAAGAGGGTAAAATAATAAAGCTCCAGGTATAGATGGCTTAATTATGGAAATATATAAACTTTTCCTTCCGAGATACTATCCCTCTTCCATAAAACTCTATTAGAAATTCAGTCACAATCTTTAATACCGTCCTCTTGGAGATATTCCTTAATCACATCAATCCTAAAGGAAAACAAATCCCCAAACCTCTGTACCTCATATAGACCTATATCATTATTAAATAATGACTATATTTATGACAATATTAACAAACAGAATAAAAATACCACTATTCAAAACAATAAATAATGATCAAACTGGATTTATATATCATAGACACACACATGACAATATTAAAAGGATAATTTATCTTATATATTATGTCAGTAATGAAAATAAACACTCATAATTGGCTTAGATATAGAGAAAGCCTTTAATTCCCTAAATTGGGACTATTTATTAAAAATGCTGGTGTTATTTGAATTTCCTCCTTCCTTTGTTCACCTACTAAAGAATGTATATATATATATATATATATATATATATATATATATATATATATATATATGTATACAAATAATTTAGCGTATGTTAAGATAAGTCCTTTCACCTCTGAATCTATACATATAACAAAAGGTACGAAACAAGGATGTCGCATGTCACCGATTCTGTTTGCTTTGGCTATTGAAATATTGGCAGATTCAATACGTAACAATACAAAAATCAAAGGAGTAGATGTTTATGAACAATACAATTCTAAAGTAATGCTCTTTGCTGATCACATATTATTAACATTATCCAATACAAAAGAGACATTAGAAGAATTAGATATTTTAATTGACACATTTTACAGGACTTCAGGACTACATTTCAATAAATCAAAATCAAAATTTTTATTTTTAAATAAAAAAAGAATTGCAGACGAAGGGGAACCACATTATAGGGAAACAAGAATCTAATTTAAAATATCTAGGAATTGAGTTATGCAAGGATAATAATAAATTAGGCTGAATAAACTACAATGATATCATCAATACAATTAAAATCTCTGTGGAAAAGTGGAACAAAATAATATTAACATTTGAAGAGAGACTACAGTTAATAAAAATGGTTTTACTACCCAAGATTCTATATATAGCTTTGGCAATACAACTGTTACCAGAAAGAATATACTCAGATAAATAAACTCATGCCTAATAAAATTTTTATGGTTTTTCAAAAGAACCCGAATAGATTTATTACATCATATCAGACCATGGAAACAGGGAGGATTAAACTTTCCTGATACAGAAACATATATAAAAACATCAATATGTAAAACAATCTCAGATTGAATGAGTCCATATTATTCTGCAAATTTAAAAGGATTACTAACTGTAATATCAATAAATGAATTTGATTTACAAAAAACATTGCAAATAACAGATAAAAAACAATTTGCCATGGCACATATTATGTATTAGTATGCAGTATAACATAACTAAGCCCACTAAAACTCATATGATTAATTATTACATTGACTCATTTAGGAAAATTATTAATGCAAATATAGATTTAAAAATCTGGTTTGATCTTTTAACACCATTAATAGTTAAAAAGAGCTAGCCACATAAAACCTACACAGAAATAACTAATTCCTGGGAACAGAAAGGATTTGTTCATTGGTTTCAAAGTATCAAAGAACTAAATGTTCTGGATATGCAAACAATGGAAACCACATACAAAATTCCACAACAAGATTGGCTAACTGTGCAAAGCATTCTGACGTATTCGCAAGATTTATGCAGAATAATTAGTAATTCTTCATTTAAGGAAATAACTAAACTTACGAAATACCTATATGAAATCATATATAATGATTATAACATGGGAAATAGTGTTTCGAAATTTTACAAGATATTGATAAATTATAAAACAACACCCAAATCCTCATATTGGAATTATATAACAAAAGGACACTCATTACAACTAACTGAAGAAATTAAATCAAATATTTTATTATCAATAAAACATACAGCTTTTATGCAATACTGGAAAGTTTTTAATTGGAAATGCTTGCACAGAGTATTCTTAACTCCAGCTAGTATTACTAAAATTAATTCTTCCACAAGGGGGATATGTTGGAGGTGTGAGCAGATACACAATGCAGATTGGAATCATATTTTTTTTCAACTGTGTTAAAATTAAACCATTTTGGAATGGGATTAAACACGTTTTACACGTTTTATTTAATGAATGGTTTAATTTATCTAAATCTCTAGTATTAATAAATGCGTACAAAGGTCCTCATTTGAATGAGTCAAATATGTATCTAGTATGGACAATACTTGCAATCTCAAGGAAGTGTATAATAAGAAGATGGAATATAAACACAATACCAACTTTGGAAGACTTCTACAGCCTATTGAAATCAAATTAAAAAACTAAGAATTCATCCTAATACATTTATTAACAATCCATGGAAAAATGTCTTATCATTGATTGACACATTACAATAACTGAACAGATGCACACTGATAACTGGATTGTTATACCTATAAAGTAATTGTATATATTGAGCTATGTTATAGTGTCAGACTGATGTAAATAGTGTATATAGTTATTTAAGATGTTATATAAAAATACTATGGCATTTATTCAACTGTATTTGAAAAATAAAAAAAAAATAAGAAAAAAAAATTACTCGGCCATAACTTGGAGATCCTGGAAAGCCAAATTACTCCTTTACAAATCTGACCATTACTTCTTTGCTAACTATAGATTCCAATTAATGTCCCCCAAAGATCATGGAAATTACCTTAATACCTTAACATCATTTAGGCATTAAATATTAAAAAATACCATCCCAATAGTGGGCTTCAATTACCCAAACATTGATTGGCACACTTAGATATCTGCAATAGTTAATCTCAGTGCTTCCTACATTTTCAGAATACTAATGCAGTGGAACAAATTGTAAAATTACCCACTAGAGCCTCTAAGATTATTGACATAGTCTTTACTAACCTAGCCCTTATCTATATTCCATCCCACATCACATCCCTGGTTAAATCTAACCACAAATTGGTATTTTCTCTGTCAGTACTAATTGTACTATCCTATCAACAAATGACACAATATTTAGGGAATTATCCAAGGAAAACCTGCTTCATCTTGTGGAATTATCATCATCATCATCATCATCATCAATCCCCTTTTTATTCACTTTTCTACATCAGATCAGGATGCCATATCAGCTGTCACTATCTCTTTTGACTCAATGCCACTCTTTTAACTTTTTAGACAGTCATGTCTGATTGTCACAGGTCTTATCTCACACATTCCATCCATCTGTTTCCTGAATGCCCTTGTTTGCTCTTGTCTTTTTCCTGTTGTCTCACATCTTATTTACCGGATTGGCTTTTGCTTTTCTGCAGCCCTACCCTTCCATCCTCTCTCCTAGATACAAAGGATGTCCGTTCTCCTCCTTACTATCATGTCATCCACTTCCGAGCTCCATCCTGTCAGTGATCCTGAAATGAACATAGCGATTTTAGTTCATGTTTGGCAGATTGAGTTCTTTTATGTCTAGCTTTCACTCGACACAGCTAGCCCAAGTTACCCTAACTCGGTGGCTGGACACTGGCTGGCTAATAGCTTATTGACCCAGACCTGTTGGGCTTTATGGTAGGCACATACTGCCCAGCAGGGATACATGCACCCCCTCCCACCATTACGATGGTCCCCTGGAATAGTATGAACTAGGCTGGGCTCTCCACCCACATATCACCAGCAAATACCCATGCCCATTTGCTGACATTAATGAACATGCTTGAATCACCTAGACCCAATTTTTATACCATTCAGTTTCTAGCCCTGACACAGTGTGCCATCTGTGATCCATGTTCTCATGTCTTAAGGATACTGCACAGCACAGTTTATGCCCAAAGTCGTTGGTCTATACAACACTTCCCCTTACAGAGCACCATCTAGAGTCTGCTCTGCTGCTCACATCTTCATTCTTTGGTAAGTTTGAGGTGAGAAACACTCAACGTGTTTTTTGGGAGTTGGTAGGAACCCCACACAGACTCAAGTAGAACATGCAAACTGCATACAGGCATTGACTGTAAGTTAGGATTGAACCTTGTACCTTGTGCACGGGAGGCAAAGACCCTCTGGAATTACCCTGGAACAGCTCTTAATATCCCTGAAAAAGGCTAAAAATAATGATTTTGTGAGATCAGATTACATACCAAATTGCATTCTTTTCAGCGCAAAGAAGACACTGCCAGACCCTCTACATAAACTGTTCAAATTCATCTTGTAAAAGACATAACCATAATTGTCAACAATCTATTGCAAATAGAGCAAACTGAGAGAGCTGCTGCATTCACCTCTGTCTTTTACCAGCACATAAACAGGTATATAAAAAAAATCAGTATCCATCCAGCCTAAATATAAAAATAAATTCAGAAATAAGCCTCTCTGGTGAAAATCTGATGTAAAGAAATTGCAAGAAATTCCCATCTCTATACCTCAAGATCACACTGGAACACACAAGTAAGGAACCGAAGAGCACAACTAGAAAATGGAAAAGAGAATACAAACTTATGGTCGCTACAGACACCAAAGAGCAGTACAAGGCTTTCTACATCCTAGTCAGAAAATTAAGGCATAATGTCCATCAATGCACTGACCTCAGTATTATTATTATTATTATTATTATTATTATTATTATTATTATTATTATTATTATTATTATTATTATTATTATTATTATTATTAATAACAACCATATCACATACTCTATTCCTAAGTATAGCCAATATGTTAGCAATCAAATTTTATGTATAGGTTCATAGGTAAGTACTAGGCTAGCTGCCTTGGGCTGTTCTGCTAACATTACCCCCACCTACCTACATTGCTGCCCCCACTGTCCCAAAATATTTAGTTCACCTTGAAATCACCTTGGAACAGGTCTTCGAATCCCTGTCAAATGTTAAAAATAATGCTTCTGTGGGATCAAATAACATACCGATTTCCAGTGGCACTGAAGAGAATGGAAACTGGTATGTTCCGTTCCAAGAAGGAATGACCAAAGCCTCGACATAAACTGTTCAAACTCAGCTTGTCTACAGGGCTTGTGTCTGTTACCTGGAGAACAGACACTGCCTCCCCTGCACAAGGGTGGCACCTCTATGCACCCAGATAATTATAGACCCATCGATCTCACCAGTCTTATATACAAAATCATGGAACATATCATAGTAGAACTCATTCATGCATACATAGGTAGCTAATTTGAAGTGCTCCTCACTCACTTTGCTTTTGTGAAGGGCAGCTACTGCCTTTTGAACCTAGTAAGCTTCTTTGAAAATGATACAGAGGTAGAGGAAAGTGTTTTTTTCTAGGCACACTGTTTCTCTGGACCTGAGCATGACTTTTGGTACTAGACCCCATGTTGGAATTATTGAAAATATAGACAAACAATGTAAACCTCCATATTGTCTGCCAGACTGCAAACAGGCCCCAGGTTGTGAAAGTTTCTGGAACACTCTCTGAATGTAAAATTGTAATGAGTAGGGTGCCACAGGAATCTGTGAATAGTTTCTCTTGTTTGCCCTTCATTTTGTGGGTATCCAAGCCAGTAATCAGAAGTATGGGTGATCATGTTTGCCAATAACTGCAAGCTGTGAACTGCAATCTGCTCATCTACTGATATTAAATAGTTTCTTGAAGGATCATTTATTACTGTCAAGATTTTATAAGACATACCTGGTGTACTGAAAATGGTCTAGAGTTAAATTAAAAAAACATGTATATTATAAATGGTATTCTTCATCAGATAGAGGCGGTCATAGGAGATCTGAGTATTTAAGTGGATAACCCTCTCTCATTTGATCATCACGTTTCCACCACAGTTAGGATATCATTCTTTCTGGCCCAGTGAATTAGCCAAGAAATATTCTCAAGATTTAAAGGAGTCTTCCCAACCCTGTCTTCATCATACTTGTCATTGAGCACAGTGCCCCTTTTGGCTTGTACAAATCCAAGCAAATCACTTAACTGGAAATTAAAAGTCTTACATTTTTCAACTGTTCAAAATGATTAACATAATTGTCCTCATATCAATAGCCTACTTGCTGCTCCAGGGTGGCCTGTGTTTAGCTTTTTGAGATATGAAAGACCCAGTCCTATTTGACCTATTTTCTTGTGAAACCATTGCCTCTACAAACATCTGCACTAGAGAATAAAAATCTACAGCAAAACGTAAAAAGAATCACTAGGTGGATAAGGTCCTAATGCAGTGTATTCCTAGCCTATGGAATAAGCTTACTCCAGGTCTGACAAAGTAATTTGGCTAACTTTAAGGCTTGTCTTGTTGACTACGTAGGTAGCCACAATTTTACACCAGTTATAATAAGAAGGCACTGCTGATTAAGAGAGGTAAGCAGTATTAAGTGACTCAAAGATGGCAAGAAGTGTTGTTTGTCTACTTATAAGTGTATATGGCTAGGCATTGTATGGTCCCTTTGGCTGCTTATCTAGTATTATTCCTATGTTCCTGTCTTCCTATGTTTCAACACATTAAGGTGAATAATTTGCTCTGTCTTTTACTTTTCTGGCTGCCAAACCTAATGAATTACATTTGTTCCTATTATCTCAAATGTCTCCTGCCATTTTGCCAGAAATTAGTTTTCTGTTGATGACACTATTGCCTGATCTTCTGGGTTAAATTCACCAGGTCACATATGCCAATTATAGCCTTCTTGCTGCATTTCCAAGGATGTATGCATGTGCTCCCTTACTATGGGTATTCCCAGCTTTATTCTTTCCTCCAAAATAACATGATGTTTTTTTCATGCTTTTAAATGTGCATTTTCCTCTTCCCAAGTTTCCTTAGGAATGTCAAGCAACTCTCTTTGATGCCTGCTATACAGAATCCATGGAGGAGGCTGGGGATATCACATAGTATTTATTATTTTGTTTGTTTATTTACATTTGTTTACTAGGAAATTCCGACTAGATGCAGGTCCTTTTTCAGCAGATGCCCGGAGAGAAAAGCTCCACATCATGTACATGATAAATAAAGATACAAAGTTGCAGCAATAGTAAACAACATTACAGGTTGTTGGCTTTAATACAATAACAATATATTGATTATCAACAGTATATACAGTAAATGTTGCAAGTTAAGATATTTTCTTGTTGTTTATAATATTAGTAACAAAGTTGTCAGACAAGATGTTAAAGTATGTGAAGACAACTAGCTAATTCTGACTGTGGTTAGTAGTGGTGGTAGTATAGCTGGGTTGAGTCTAGGTGGGGGGGTAAGGATGGGAGTGTTAGTCTGAATTAGAACAAAGACAAAGTCAGTGCAAATTTAAGTGGAATTTGAGCACAGTCTTGAAAAGGCTGCTGGAAACCAAGTAGGAGGATTGATCTAAAGATAAGATGAGGATGGATATGGCTGTATCAAGCAATATACATATATGATGTATGTAACTTGATATAAAGTAAGTAAGTTATTGAAAGATAATTAAAAAAAAAGAGAAATGGGGTAAAAAAATGGAAGTAAACATCTGTTTATATTAGTCTAGCTCTGGTGTGCAGCTGTGTGGAGCCCTTCTGTAATACAAACAACCAAGGCTCAGTTAGTATCCCCGACACTCATGGGGCTTGACAGGATCGACAAGAAAGGAGAAAAGGGAAGGGACATGGACCACTTGCCTCATTCCGCGAGGAGGGTAACACGTGCTTGTTGTTTGTGGAGCTCATACAGAGGTATCACTTCTCCAATGGAGTCCAGGAAAATCATTTCAGGTGCTTGATGGAGAGGGTGAAACTGCTTGCTGACACTATCCCTTGTTAAAGTGGGGGAGGAGCAGTGCAGATGACATGTTAGCACAGGCTGCATGTCTGTTTTTGGCACTATGAGGTGGGCATCCATGGGGAATGTAGGACTAAGCACAAAACCATCAATAAACTCCTAATGGTTGTTCAAATGATGCCTCCTCCTTGATGACCCTCACCCAGGTGGTCAGAAGTGAGTGGAACAAGTGGCCCAGAAGGAGCTGATGGTCACACAAGAAGCAGGGACAAACAATGTGAAAAAGTTTGTCTGTATTATATGGCTACATCATTCAAAGGATGGACCGTACATTACTTTTAGGTAATGGCAGGTCAGATTTACAAAGAGGATATGCATATTTCTTTTGCAGAAACTATTTTAGTATTGGTTCTCCTCTAAATTCAGAAGGAATTGAATTCCATAGTTTTACTACATGAAATCATTAAACGGAATAATGTAACTGTTTTTAGGTCTTAGATATTTAGTAAGTATTTGATATAGATATACCGGGGTTGAACTAAACAATTACTATTCATCTACTGAAGGCAATGCCAGATATCTCTGCGCTCAGTAAAGTAAACTTTTAATAATCATTTTGCTGTTTTATAAACTCTTATAACTCATGTTTGTTTAGGCAGTAAATTAAGGTGGTGATACTTCAAACAGTTCTTTCTGTTCTATTTCATAGAGTTTGAATGCCAGTTCTGGGTCTGAAAGATACATACTGGCTGTTTCCCCCATTTGATCCATCTCTGTCCATCAAGGAAATCAGGAGGCATATGCACTGTACTGATTTCAGTACAACATCTTTGGAAGAGGGAGCTAGAGCTGGGACCAGAGCTGGATCCATCACTAGGTGACATAGGCAGTCACCTAGAGCCTGGTTGCTGGGTGGGGGACATTCCGACCAGGTGGCTTCAATATATATAAAAAAAAATAATTACTAATAGTTCTTTAACACCACAGTAGAAGCATCTTCTCCTTTATGGAGAACCATGCATGTGTCGCACACCAACACGGATGTAAAAATATTCTACACTTGCACCCAGAATTTAGAGAAGCCATTCTGAGAAGGTGAGTGTGTGTGTGTGTGTGTGTGTGTGTGTGTGTGTGTGTGTGTGTGTGTGTGTGTGTGTGTGTGTGTTGCTGTATGAGAGAGAAGATGTGTTTGTGTGTGTGTTTCCATTTGAGAGAGTTGGAATGTGTGTGCATACCTCTCAACCTCTAAGTGCAATAAATCTGGACAAAGCCTGATATAATAGGGGACAAAAACAGGGTCACATTTTAAATATTGCTCTTATAAGCTTAGATCGTTGCTAGAATAATAGCATTTGTGTTAACATGCATTTTCTGAAGAAAGTGAAGTCTGAAACTCAAGTGTATGTGTGTCATTATTTAGTGACTGCAATCCTTAGATCTTCCAGTGATTTGCCATAAAAAACACAACTTTTTTGAGGAACAGTCAAAAATATGAGGGAAAAATCTGTACATTCTGTGAAAATCTGGACAGTTGAGAGGTATGGATGTGTGTGTGTGTGTGTGTGTGTGTGTGTGTGTGTGTGTGTGTGTGTGTGTGTGTGTGTGTGTGTGTGTGTGTGTGTGTGTGTGTGTTACTGTGTGCGAGATTAGGGGTGTGTGTATTGCTGTGTGAGAGAGTATGGGTGTTTGTGTGTGTGGAGACAAAACTAAATCCTCTACACCAACTACTAGACTGCTGACAGAATTGTGAGTTTGAATTTCAATATGTTTTCAGGGAATTATGAGTTTCATTGCATTTCCAAGGGATTATAAATATCAGTGCATTTTCATGGAATTGTAAGTTTCAATGGAAGAGAAATTTACTGTTGCTCATGCTGTTTGTTTTCAATGTGCAACTGTTCTCTTTAGCAAATGGCAGTCACTGTTTGTGCTGTAGAATTTGAAAGAAGTGTTAGTTCAATAATTACTTGTTGTTGGTTTGTCAGTCATTCCCTATTGCAATATTACAAGCTTACCATTTTTTAATGTAACACAATAAAGGAAATTAATTCTTCAAGGGCAGCAGGCACTGAATTTGTAGATGGAACACTGAAATGTAAAGTTGTTTGCCAGTAGCTCTTTAATGTGGAATTATTTGGACGACTTATTTCTGTGGAGATTCTGCTTCTTGACTGCTATTGGTGGACTATAATCACAGACATTTGAGTAGCCTTTTATGGTTAAAATTTTCTGAAATTGGTAGTTTTGTCATTATTGGTTCATGCCTTTTGTTTCATTGCTTACTGGAAGAATGTTCAAAACTATACATTTAAAACACATTCTAATAAAGGAATATAATTTAATACAATCAGGATGATGAATCAAAGAATATATGTATGTGTGCATGGCCCTAAAAATGTGTGCAAGGAGCCTATAGTCTGAAAACAGGCCAAAGGTAAACTAAATCCTTTACTAGCCAGATGCATTTTCTTTGAATGTGGGTGTTAATGCAGTTTCAATGATTGTGAGCTTCAATGGCAGACAATTTTACTGCTCATGCTATGTCTGTTTTTATTGTGAGACTGTATTGTTTAGCAAATGGCTATCAGTTGTTGTGTCTTTTGGCTTTTCCCGGTTAGGGGTCGCCACAGCGGAACTCTGGTCCGCTAATGATTGGCAGTAGATTTTATTTATGTGCCGAATTGCCGGCCCTGACGCACAACCTTCAATGAAGGTATGCCCATTCACGCATGTCTCCACACAGAAGACGCTCTAGCTGAGAATCGAACAGGACAACGTCTTACTGTGAGGCAACAACGCTACCACAGCACCACCACCGCAGTCCAGCAAATGGCTATCAGTGTTTGTGTTATTTATTTCAATATCTGTAATCATTGTAGAAGTAAATAAGAAAGCATTATGCACACTGGTAGGTCTGAATTGTATTTATGGTAACTGGGGAGAAATAGCCAGGTAATGGAACACTGGGGGCTGCTGTTGGGGGGTAGGGCATAGGTATGGGGTTGCTGCAGGAGATGCTGCTTTGGATGGGGGCCTTTCCATTACCCAGCCTAGGGTCCCATTTGACCATAATCCAGCTCAGACTAGGACCCTGAAGAACTCCCATGGTTTAGTTAAAAGAATATTCTAAAACAAGGAATTGAGACTGCACTGGCATTTGCATCAAACTAGGATTTTAACAACGGGTGCATTTTTCACACCTACCCCTTAATCATCTCTTAAGTAGGTGATGATGAGATATAAATTGCATTACAAAATGGGTGGCCTGCAGTTCAACACCCTAAATGGAGAATGAACATTCTCCAGCAGGGTGTTAATCTACAGGTAATGCTCCCTGAAAAACAAGTCTGCTGCTTTGTGGCAGCATATTAAGCTGCCATAGAGCTTTGACTGACAATAACATGGCAAACATTATTTTACTCTTGCTAGCAGTGCTTTTGCTGTTTAGTGAGTGTAAAATAAAAAAATAAATAAATAAAATTAAAAAATAAAAATAAAAAAAAGTTGTGTGTGTGTGTTCATGTCTCTGTGTGTAAGTGCATGTGTGCATGAGAGTGACAGCGAGCTTGATCGAGCTATTATTTTATACTCGATAGGCAGTGCTTTCCCTGTATAGCGAGTGTAAAAAACAAATACAACAGAGAAAGGTGTGTGTGCGTAAGGGTGTTTATGTCTCTTGTCTGCAAGTGTGAGTGCATGCATGCTCACATGCATGAAAGTGGAAGTGTGTGTATGAATGTGTATGAGAGATTGTGAAAAGTGAGAGTGATAGAGCAGAAGTAGCAGCAGCTAAGAGGTCTGCATGCATCTTGACCATTTTTCTCAACAGATCTGCATAAAGCCAACAGTAAAGGAGAACAAAGGCTCAAAATAAGACCATAATTTAAATATTGCTTGAATAATGAGATTTGTGTTAACATGCACTTTCTGAAGTGCAAGTGAGTGTGTGAGCAAGAGAGAGAGTGAGATTGATCAACCACTGGCAGCAGCAGTAGCAAGGTTTGCATACCTCCTGACCTCTTAACTCAAGAAATCTGGATAAAGCCTTAAATAAAGGGGGAACAGAGGCTCAAAAATAGAAATCAATTTTAAATATTGCTCTTATAAAATGACAAAGTTGCTTAAATAACAGGATTTGTGTTAGCATGAATTTTCTGAAGGAAATAATGTTTGAAACTCAAATGTATGTCATGGCCATCAGTGACTGGCAGCAAACCACACATTTCAGGAGCAAGGGACCAAAACATTCATAGATTTATAGATTCATAGAGTGCTACTAGGCTAATGATCGACCAGGAGGGGGAGGGTGGCTTTGTAAGCCAAGCCAAGTTTTCCTGAAAGAATAATGATGTCTTGCTTCCAAGTAAGACACTGAGGACCAAACACTTATATGTTACCTCTGTCCATAAGGGACGTGGATGCCAGGGCCACTGAAAATGTCCTATTCCCCATCCACTGGTCTAGGCTGCACTTACACTGGGTAATAGTTGAACTCAGTAACACATGGATGGAAAGCCTGTTCCATAGGAGGGCCAGTCTCTGGGACACACATCTGTCTCTCCAGCATGTTCTGATTAAGTTACAAAAGTCCAAACTGCGGCCAAGGTGACCCAAGTTTTAGCAATTTAGGTGCTTGATGAGGATGGCAAGAGGAATGAGCACACCTGTCCTGGGGAGGAGGGACATTGTTAAGTGTCTCTTTAGGGGAAGATAGATCTCATTGAAAAGACTCCGAGCTGGGGTGGGCAGGAGGACAACAGTAGGCAATGCCACTTGATGGTCCTGGGGCAAGGCATACACTCAGTGTACTTAACATTGCCTGCCCAGCCTAATACTGATGTTAGCATTTAAGACAGGGGCTTTAAAACTAGGGGAACAATGGCCATCTAGAATGATGGCACCACTCCCAGATCTTACCTCACTTTTCGGCTGAGTGTAAAATCCAGGACACCCCTCATAAGCTGAGATCCTGAATATGAAGGAATAAATGAGTCACATATCAACAGAAGAATGGCTTGACAGTTAGTGGGTGCCAGCTGAAAAAAAAGAGAAAATAACTTATATGAAGGTGTAGCTTTGGTTGGGAGGGGCAGCAGTGTGAGAGCTGTGAGTACAAAGGTGAAAATCCTAGCTATTCTCCTGCTGTCCATCGTGGCAGATGTCTTCAGTTAAAATGTTAGAAAACAGCATTTTCATTCTTCTGACTTGCCATTTGGTCTTACAGCAGCTCTGCATACTTAACATATACTGTTCTCTAGATATAGTGGTATTTAAAAAAAAAAAAGTTATGAATTTTAATCTATATTTGGTCAATTGTATCTTTTAGACTTGATCTACATTGCACCTATTGGACATTTAGAAACCTGGCATTCTATTTCTGATGTCCCATGGCTGGAATGTAAATAAAAGTAATTTGGATTTGGTAACAATATATCTCAAAACTGTTTTGTGTGCAGTCTTGGATTCTGTTTAAGAGAATGTCTTTCTCTACCAACAAAGATTTTCACAATGTTTACTTTGTTTCAGTGTGTAATTCCCCTGACAAAATGTCAGCAGTGATTTTTGCATCACTCCTGTTTCAGATTTCTACCAGTTTTGCCATGGCACCTTGTGTTAAACTCCACGATGAATTTTTCCCATCATTGGCAAAAGACCATGAAGTGGTGGATAATAATAGTTCATCTGAGTCTAAGCAGGTATTTCCTACCCTCTCAGCCTGTAGCCTCCATGATTCTGTGGATCTCGGTTTTCTTTCCAGAGATACTGCGAGAATGCCAATGAGTGCTTCTACCAATAAACAGAATAAACGCGATGTACGATGAACTGTTTATCAGTCGCGTCTTTAAGGTTACATAAATAAAAAATAATATAAAATTAACAAATCCAAACAAAGACTGAAAGTGAAAAGAACAAGCGTATACTCAAACTAGTTCAATGCTTTCACCCGATGATCCAGGCTTCCTCAGAACTAGCTTTCAGTTGACACGTCAGCAAATTTAAGCCTTTTTAGGAGCCAAAATATAATTTCAAATTTAAAGTGATATTCACCCTATACATAAACGTATTAAACCCAACAATCATACTAATTCATAACAAATACCAATACTATTTCATTGTAAATAACTGTAATAATTGGCTTTAAAAAATTCCATAATAAATATCTGCCTACTAATTTTGCAAAAAGGGAATTGTTGATGCAAATATAATAAACACTTAAGTAATAAATACATGATAAATATAAGTGGTGTATATTCTAAAATTTCTCCATAAAAGTAGATGACTACATTCTATTCTTCCTATACCATTAAATATGACAGTATGACCAAAGAAGAACGATGTTGGACACCATAATTTAACTCAATAATATCACAATATAAATACAACAAGAAATATAAAAATAAATATACTAAAAAAAAATATATATATATATATATATATATATATATATATATATATATATATATATATGCATATACCAAAAATACTAAAAATGGGTTGTTATAATTTATGCTTAATATTTTATACTAAAAAATAAATAAGTTCCCAATACTAGATAAATGCAAATATTATAATATGTTAAAAACCAATTAAAATAGTGAAAAGTAGTTAGAGGTAGTCTACATTAGTTCCAAGAATGGTTTTACTGAAATGTATTCATTCAGTCCAGGGGGGGTTGTGGCATCCAAGAAAATTTGCCACTTCGCTTCCTTGTAATTTAATAAACCCTCCAATCGCCTCCTTTAGGGTCTACCTTTAAGAATATGCAAACATATGGGAGAAATGATTATGAGGGGAATTTTCAGAGGGAGAAACGAGAATACACTCAACCATACAGGAATGGGTACCAGAATTATGCCAGGAGAACAAAGTTATAGAAGGAAATTTAAAGAATGAAGTTACTTGTCATCGACAAATGAAAAGAGATGATATCGTAAAAAGTGGCAACATCAGTACATATAAAAATTTTAATATATTCAATTACACAGATTTAATAATAGATAAATCACATTTTGATCTATTTGTTAAAGGGATTAAATTCATCCCTAATCCAAAATTTGATATTGTGGACACTATAATAGATTTAAAAAGAATTATTAGAAAAATGAATTTAAATATTTATTTCAACAATTTTTATAAATCTGAAGTGGATTATTCTGAGTCCCACACTGATGAAAGGACACAGTTAAAGAAAACAAGTGCATTTATACCTCCAGCTCATCCAAAAGTGGAATTATAGGGAAAAAAATCACTACTAGAGAAATATACTGTGAAACTAATAAATTGAAACAAATAACTAGTATTAATAATTTGACCCTTGAGGAGGAGAAGACTTTATTGAATATTAGAGAAAATCCCAATATTAGAGTAATGAAACCTGATAAAGGGGGAGGGGGTGTCTTATACGACAACATCCAATATACGAAGAAAATATATGACATTCTCCATTATTCTGGAAATTATCTCCCGATTTCCTTGAATGAGCTGAATATAGCATATTTAAGGATAGATTCCTATATTGAGGAATATTATATAGAGGGAAGAATAGCTAAAGAAACATATGAATATTTAAAGGTTAAGTCTCCTAAACTTGCTACCCTCATAGGAATTCCTAAGGTACATAAAGATGTAGTTGACCCCCCCTTTGCGACCGATTGTATCAGGTAGTAAATCTAAGACTTTTCCATTGAGGAAATACATAGACACCAAACTAAAGTTCTTGTATGAGAAAATTCCACATATAGTCAAGGATTCATGGATTTTTTTAACAAACTATCCAATTAATAGGAATTTTGACAATATTCATTTTTTGACTATAGATATAATTGATTTATTTTCCTGTATACCCAAGGAAAAAGGTTTAGAAGCTTTCACCAGTAGTATAATGAAACATGGGAATATGTCTTGGGAGGAAATTTGCCTAATAGAAGAAATGATGGTCATCGTATTAGATAATAACTTTATATTTTTTGAAGGCGAATATTTCAAGCAAATCAGAGGGGTTGCGATGGGAGCAGCGTGTGCTCCCATCTATGCTAATCTGGTGATGCTTCACTGGGAAGAAACAGTTTTGTTTAATAGTGAATATTTTCACTTTATTTCCTATTATTCACGCTTTTTGGATGATATTTATATTTTATGGGAGGCAGATGAGAGCAGTTTAGAATCATTTTTAAATTTTTTAAATAGTAGTAGTGAATATTTAAAATTTACACATTCGGTTAACAAAACAGGAGTACCCTACTTAGACACTTTTATAACATATCAAGACCAGAAATTAAATTCCATTATACACAGGAAAAATACTTTTTCCAACAATTATTTGGAATACAATAGCGCCACCCTAAAAATTAAAGAAAAATATTTTCAAGGGACAATGTGTTAGGGCAGCACGAATGACTTCTGGTGATGAACAGTTAAAAGTAGAATTGGAATTTATAAAGGATCTATTTATACAAAGAGGATACTCAGGAAATATGTTGGAAGACATAATTTTATATATACTACAATTTAGAAATACAAGGTATAAACCTTTGTTAGGTAGTCAGTTTTTAGTTGATTCACAAGAGGGCAATGTATTATCAACTATTGATACCAAAATTAATTCAGAAAGATTTAATAGAGCATGCATTATACAGTTCAATATGGCTACAGAGTACATTAAGAAAATAATAGGTAACTTTTGGTATATTCTAACTGATGATACTCATCTCTCTAAAATAGTGTGTAGCAGACCCAATTTTATATATAAAATTGGGATGAATATCAAACAGATAGTGGAATACAAAAACAAGAACAATAATAAAATCAGTGGAAAAAGTATAACTAAAGGGACCAAAAAATGTGGGTCATGTAATCAGTGCAAGTACATCTCGGAAGAAAGATATATACAGTTAGAAAACGTACATAGAAATCGAATAATAAGCAGGACAGGAAACTGTAATAGTAAAATGGTTGTTTATTTGAGTAAATGTCAAAAATGTCCAAGTTTTTACATAGGAAAAACAGAGAGAAATTTTAGAGAAAGGATTTATGATCATTCATGCTGTATAAGGACTAAAGATAAAAATAATGGGCCAGATTCAGGAAGCCTCCGTGTAAGAGTTATAACTCTTACACGGAGGCTGCAGTTAAACTGTGTGATGTCAGCATGTCATGCATATGCATGAGGTGCATGAGGCATGCTGAATCACACTAGTAACTCTTACACGGTCCGTGTAAGAGAGTAGGGGGCGTGTCTGTAGGCTAAGCCCTGCAAGCGGACACGCCCCCGGAAGACTAGAATGGCTGAAAGTAAACAGCCACGAGAAAGGCCATGAAAATGTGAATAAACACACTATACAACACATGCCCCGACTGGCCATCAGTGTATAAAGTGAAGAGATGTCATAAAATTAAATTAAAACCTTTTTTTTTTTGTTAAACCCCATAAATGTTTGCTACTGTGTGCGCGGGTGTGCTACTAGCGCAATCACAGTTAGCAGTCAGTGGAAAAGGATATAAGAACTAAATATGCAAAGTAAGCCCAGAAGTAATAGCTTAGCGGTAGAGTTGCCGGCCTAAGAGCAGGCAGGGTTCGAGCCCCCACAACAACCTTTTTTTTTTTTTTGTAAATAAGCACTAAAAAGCCCCCTGACAGTATTGTACAAATGTAAATGTATTCCCTTTTGTAAAATGGAATGAAATAGAGCATATATTTTGAAGTAACATAAGAATAAAAATAGTCAGAAATGTACTGATAGCTAAGCTGCCGTGAGACAGAGTGCCCGTAGCTGAGTAGTGTTTAAAAAGCTGCAAACTGTGTGCCCATTGCCAAGCAGCGGGTAAACAGGCTGAAACTGTGTGCAATTAGCTGAACATGTGTGTCACTAGCCAATTAAGATTTATCCCAGCGCACACCGTTTGCGCGCCGCTCCCACAGGCTAACTGCCAGTGCGCATGCGTTACCTCCGCGCAAACGAGCGCAGACCTGGTTTAAAGTGCTTAAAAGTGCCTTTATGGCACTTTGACAGGTCCTGTACTCAGTTTGAAAGTTTGCTAAGAAAAATAAATTCCCACTGTCAGTCTGGAACCCAGGACCTTGGTAACATTAGTCCGTATGACCTACCACTAAGCCATGCCTGCTTTGCAAGAACACACTGCTAAAATAAATATAACATGTAATAGTAGGAATCAGTATAAAGGCAATATAGGAGATGTACTATCCAAAGCATGTCAGGTAGAGTTTTAATGGCCAAATTACTGGATTCCCATACTAGTTCAGTGTGAACAGAAACAGCCCTGCTACCTGTTAGCTTGTACATAATAATGTAAGGTAATGTACATATGTGAAGGTATGTATATCTACACATACATATATATAAATATATATTAATACATATGAAATATAATCGTAGGTCTCAGTAGCCATACACACTCACTATAGGAAACAGTGAACATAATTGCAGCAACCTGAATCTGCAACACAGCCTGACCCCTGTGTGACCTACTTACCCTTCTAACTGCTTACAGGTGGCCTCAGCACTTTGATTGACAGGTCCTGTACTCAGTTGGAAAGTTTGCAAAGTAAAAAAAATTCCCACTGTCAGTCTCGAACTCAGGACCTAGGTAACATTAGTCTGTTTGACCTACCACTAAGCCATGCCTGCTTTAGAAAAACACACTGCTAAAATAAATATAACATGTAATAGTAGGAATCAGTATAAAGGTAATATAGGAGATGTACTATCCAAAGCATGTCAGGTAGAGTTTTAATGGCCAAATTACTGGATTCCCATACTAGTTCAGTGTGAACAGAAACAGCCCTGCTACTTGTTAGCTTGTACATAATAATGTAAGGTAATGTACATATGTGAAGGTATGTATATCTACACATACATATATATAAATATATATTAATACTTATGAAATATAGTTGTAGGTCTCAGTAGCCATACACACTCACTACAGGAAACAGTGAAGATATATGCAGCAACCAGAATCTGCAACACAGCCTGGCTCCTGTGAGACCTACTAAGCCCTTTAACTGCTTAAAGGTGACTCCAGCACTGTGATTGATAGGCCCTATACTCAACTCAAAAGCAGAATATGAGCATACTAGTAGGCCCTACCACAAGACCATTGTAACACTAGTCTGTATGACCTACCACTAAGCCATGACTCTCATACAGGAATATAGTGCTAAATAAGTGGAACATGTAATAGTAGGAATGAAGATAAAGGCAATATAGTATGTCTACTACCCAAAGCATGTCAGGCAGACTTTTATAGTCCCAATTACTGGATTCCCATACTAGAGTAGTGTTAACAGAAACAGCCCTGCTAATTGTTAGCTTGTACCCAATAATGTCAGCTAATGTACATATATGAAAGTATGTATATGTACACAGATATATATATATATATATATATATTTATATAGCAATACATATGACATATAGTTGTAGGTGTCAGTATGCATACACACTCACTACAGGGAACAGGCAAGATAAATGCAGCAACCTGAATCTACAACACAGCATGAAGCATGGGAGATGTACTAACCTTCACACTCACAGAACACTGTCAACAGCATACCAGCATGGTCCACGCCCTACAATCTGAAAGGGCAACGCCTATCTCACATACCCTTTATAGCAGTGTCCTGAAATCACAGTGAGACATGCAATCAGTACACACCCAGCTGCTTGCAATTAGCAAATGCTGCCTTACAATTGGTGCAGAGGCCATCACATGGACCTATGCAGATACCTACAAAAGCAATGAGTACCCACACTACACTCATGCAATACATTCATTGCACAAAACCGACAGAGAAAGAGAGAGAGAGAGAGAGACAGAGAGAGAACAAAACAGAAATAAAGACAGCCAGCAGCAAAACCAGCAGCAGCAGCAGCAGCAACAGCAGCAAACTTCAAGCAGCACCAGTGACACACCAACAGCTGCCACAAACACAGGTAATGCAAAGTACCAGGTTAATCCTGTGTATACTGTGACACCTCCAAATGTATCATAGTTCACTATCTATAGGTATGTCCATGAGATAGGTTGTGTGTAGATAGTCATGAAATATAAACATATGTAATATTGTTGTACATGTGGGCCATAACTAACACTTCCATAGCTTAGAACACAAGGCCAGTTGTGCATATGATGCAGTAGTTCCCAGGGTCAGTAGAGGTTCCTCCTCATTGGTGTGGGACCACTGTGTATGTATGGCACTGTTCAGGTACATATCCTGTAGTATGGCCAGGGATTAATATCAGTCTGTCATGTGGTGCTATGTCCTCCAGGGGTGAATGTAGCACACATCCAGGGATACCATTTCGTAACAGTGATGATATGTGTTCTGCAATGATGAGGGTGGCTCTCACCTGGACATGTGAAAGGATAGGGAGGTTACAGTCATCTGGGATAACTAATAACACGTGTGTAGGACAATGGGGGGGGGTACCTGCACCTAAACTGTCTGCAACAATGTTGGCAATATCTGTGCATTTGGTGAATGTGAAGCATCTTAACACTGCAGACAACAGATGCCTTCCCGTCATGTGAATCTGCCCTGTGCTGCAGTAGCCTCCTACTATTGTTATACAATATGCCTGTATCTGTATTCGGTACATGTGCGTGTTACAGTAGCATGTAACACTATACTGAGTACTGGCAGTTAGTTGTCTGTTGTCATGTTGTCTGTATAGAATAAAAGAATTGTTTTATTATCCTACTCTGTTTTGTGGACATTACTTGAACAAGTGTTAACTTACATGTGTTATCAGTACCACCACCTTCTGTTTTGTAGTTTTGTTTGTATAGGGTGCTATCAACATCACTGCTTGTTAAGGGTAATGACCACCCTGCAGTGCATAGCCCCATGTGGCAAAAGCCACATCCCACCCCATCATTGTGCACACACACACTAACCCCACCAACAGTAAAACACATACTTTCCATTTGCAAGATT
Source organism: Protopterus annectens (assembly GCF_019279795.1). Classification (NCBI taxonomy): domain Eukaryota; kingdom Metazoa; phylum Chordata; order Ceratodontiformes; family Protopteridae; genus Protopterus; species Protopterus annectens. The sequence continues at coordinate 87,194,678 of NC_056740.1, read as the reverse complement.
CAAACCCATTCCTAACTGTGCAATGACAGTAGAAACAGACACATTAGCAGAGTGTGCTATTTGCAGTACTTGGAGAAATCTTTACTAATGCTGTACTTAGAGGGTGCTGACATCATCTGTGTGTAGTAGAAGGGATGTGCACCCTGTAGTGTGTTCTCCCAGTTGGCAAAAGGCAGTTAACCCTCCCAGCATAGTGCACACACATAAACCACACTCATACATTCCCTTTGCAGGATTCAAACCCCCACCTAACTACGTTATGACACTGAAGAAAGACACATTAGCAGAGCGCGCTATGCAAATTACTGGAGCACTTTACTACAGGTGATATAGTTATACAGTCCTGACATCATTACTGTTTCAAAAGGGGGATCTGCATCCTGTACGATACTGTCACGGTTGCTAATAGGGACATTTCCCACACACACACATCGATGTGTTTGCATATGTGGGGGATCCAGAACACCAGTGTGATTAGTATATGGTTTGATTGCAACAATGAGGGATATACTCCCAGTGGTGAGCAGTTTGTACTCATGTTTGTAAAGATCAGCTCTAGTATATCTGCCCTTCTTGTGGGAAGGTTGGTTACCTGTTCCATAGCCAAAGAATGTCTGATCAATGGGAACCTTAGAGCTTGGGTATTGTGGCTTGTGTAATGTTCACAGTCTATGTTTGGGTAGCTGGCATCACCCAGTATGATGGTGTTTGCAGAGTAATCGAAACTCTCCTGTGTCAGCATGAAGGCTGTGTGGGAGACCTGAGTTTGAGAGGGTGCTGTAAGAGCTCCTCTGTGTCTCTTTCTATGTGGTCCAGGGAGGTATGTCCCAACAGGTAGCTGACTGTGACCCTCCCCTTGCTCTGTCTGGAGGGCGGCACGTCTGTCAACAGCTCATGTCAAGCAAGTGCACACCCCTCATAAATGATGTGGAAACCTTCAAAGGCCCAAGGCCTGTTGAAAATATAGACCAGACTGCAGATACCTGTATAGAGGCATTCAGTGGACACATTCAGGAATGCATGGATCATGAAGCCACATATGAAAGCATGACCCAATTCTCCAAAGGCAGATGTCCTGGGTGCCGGACACCAGCCATAAACACACTATACAATAGAAGGATGGCGCCACTACATGATACAACAACCTCCCAAAATGTGAAGGCACCACTGATGAGTATTGGAAGACAACTACAGGCACCCATATGATTGTCTAAGGCCATCTTTAAGAGAGGATTCCACAAGCCACTGAGGATAATCACAAGGCTGCCTGTAGTTATGTTAGTAACCTGGGTGGTACTACCCAGATATGCTCAGAGGTAATACAATATGTCACACAAAATATAAAACACACAGACATTGCCATCATCCTAGTGGACAGGTTCAATGCTGCCTTCTCTCCCCACCACACCAAAAGGGAACATATGTCTCGCATCACAGTGCTTCCCCCCCTGACATCACAGATGCTCAGGTAAGAGATGCCATTCCCAAAGCAATAAACACTGCATCAATGGGACCAGACAGTGTCCCAGGCTGTGTCCTACATGAACCACAAGAAGAGCTACACCCAGACATAACACCACTGTTCAATCCCAGCCTTAATACATGATATGTGGCCATAGAGTGGCATACAGCAACAGTGGTCCCTCAACATGCAGGTGGTGCCGTCACGGATCCTGGACACTACTCGCCCCATATGTCTGACTAGCTTTGTCTGCAAAGCTATGGCAACGATCATCAAGAACCTCACATATCTAGATATTGTGGACCTACAGACATGTCACCATACACAGTTTGGCTTTGTCAATGGCAAATCCTGCCTATCAAACCTGTTTGCTTTGTTTGAAACAGTCACCAAGGCCACTGTCAAGGGGTAGGAGTTCCACACAGCCTACCTGGACCTTGCATAAGCCTTGGATACAATACCCCACTTGTGCATTCTAGGGAAGCTCACCAGTGTACATATTAACCCCTATGTCACTATGGGTATTGCACAGTGGCTCAAGGGCAGAACACACATGGTAGAATTGCTGGAGCCATGTCAGCCTCCAACCTGGTACAAGTGGTGTCCCACAAAGCAAAGCCCTAGGGGCTGTCATGTTCATTATATATTTGTCATAGGTACAGGCCAACATGGAAGTACTGTGGCTCAGCACGTCACAGGTGACTGCAGACCGAACACCATAATCAACTCAACAGCTAACACACGCATCCTCCAAAAGGGACTCTTGCAAACACACGACTTGTGCCACAGCCATGGCCTCAACGTGAATGACAGAAAGAGTATAGTCATCCCCTTTGTCAAACACTAACTGACCACAATGTACCACATGTGTTAATCCAGTAAGTGCAGACCTAGGAATTATGGACCTTGGGGTACGCAGGTTGATAGCATCCTACCATTTGACAACAACATGGACAAAGTGGTTAGGTAAGCATGTGATATGGGCCACATCATCATGGGATCCACATGTAGGCCAGGGGAGGACATTGTGCCCCTTTACTCATCCCTCATCATGCCCATAATTGACTATGATGAACCTGTCGGCATGCACCTTACCAGACACCTGCAGCAACTGGGGCTACCACATATGTACCTCGACAAGGGGATCAAAGTGCTCAAACAGATGCCACATACTGACTGGTTAAAGTAGCAGCAGCTCTACTCAGTGACATACTGCCTCTTCATAGGCAATCTGTGCCTGACATAGAAGGCCAGGTCATACCCTCACGTAATGGCCATGCTGCATCTCAGAATATCCAGATCCCACCAGGATACACGCTGGAAATACTTGAACTTCAGGAGTGATATACATAGGACATGGTGGAGGGCACATTCACAACTCAGAGGCACCCTTCATTCCTGATTATTATCCCAATAGAGGTTAGGCGGACTGACTCAGTGACTATCTTCAAGAGCGATATTAATGACTGGATGTGACATTGTAGGGTTACCCTGGGTATCACTTATGTGCCACTGTGAGAAAGAGGCACAGTATACTAACCTTGGAAAAGGGCATAGCAAGACAGATTCACAATGCATGTTGAAAGGCACGCACATTCTGGCTAGGTGGATACATGCCCTGGGCAGATATCCCTGTACGAACCTATGGACCTATGTCTCTTTTTCACCATTGGCCCTATGTGCTGTCAATCACCAATGTAATCTCAATACTCCGGTAGCATGTGCAAAGGTCAGTTGTCAGTCACCTCTATGGTACAGTTGTGGAATATGTGTGTCATGTAGTAATGTCACAGCTGCCACATGTACACAGTCAACCCTATCCCTACCCATTGATGTACATCACATGTATGAGATGGAAACACATGGCCAAACTGTAACAACAACATACAAGTCAGTCAGATGCATGGACACATATGACTCAGTCATTGTCCATGCCACCACAGCTGATGTGGGATGTGGCTCACTGGGATACGTGATAGGGAACATGAAAGAGATCACTGAGCAAGTGACACAGGCTGGTAGACCCCTGACCTTGGTTGGCATCAGACCCTCACCAGGGATTCCGACAAATTAATGAATGCTAATGAATAAGTGTAGCTACAACACCCTAGCTGAATGGTTCTTAGCATGCAGTCACTGCATTGCTATGGAATACTGTCTTACCACTCCCACAACAGGTGAGAACATGCAGCTCCTGTACATTAACAACATGTAGACTTTATGCCCCAGACCAGGTGTGCATCCCTCACTACTAGGCTGATAGCATCTACATCTCACACTGTATATACACATCCCACATGCAGCATCTGCACAGAAGACCACGGTCATAATGTTACCCTGTGCAAATACCATGTATTCACATGTGGCAGGCATCACACATGGTAACTATTGAAAGTCTCAGGTACATATGTGTATTTGGCACACACATACATCATGTGTTCATTGCCATAACCGGTGTAATCAATGTCATGCATTATTGTGAGGGACAACCCACACACATGGGCATTCTGTGTGTGCACAACACACATGGCATGTCTGTAATCAAAAGCCATACATAATTGTGATATTGTTTAGAAATGGGTATGTGCATCCTGTAGTGTGTTTTCCCAGTTGCCAAAAGGGATGTTTCTTTCATACACACTTACCCCCCTTCACACACACTTGCCACCTGCTGGAATCAAACCCCTACCTAACTATGTTATGACACTAGAGACGGATGCATTAGTACAGTGCGCTATTCGCATTACTGGGGAATGTCCTTTCCCCTGATATACTTATAGGGTGCTGACATCATCAGAGTTTAGAAAGTGGAATGATCATCCTGGGGTGTGTTTTCCCAGTTGCCAAAAGGGATGTTTCTTTCATACACACTTAACCCCCTTCACACACACTTGCCACCTGCTGGATTCAAGCCCCTACCTAACTATGTTATGACACTAGAGACGGACGCATTAGCACAGCGCGCTATTCGCATTACTGGGGAATGTCCTTTCCCCTGATATACTTATAGGGTGCTGACATCATCAGAGTTTAGAAAGTGGAATGATCATCCTGTGGTGTGTTTTCCCAGTTGCCAAAGGGATGTTTCTTTCATACACACTTACCCCCTTCACACACACTTGCCACCTGCTGGATTCAAACCCCTACCTAACTACGTTATGACACTAGAGACGGACGATTAGCACAGCGCTATTCGCATTACTGGGGAATGTCCTTTCTCCTGATATACTTATAGGGTGCTGACATCATCAGAGTTTAGAAAGTGGAATGATCATCCTGTGGTGTGTTTTCCCAGTTGCCAAAAGGGATGTTTCTTTCATACACACTTAGCCCCTTCACACACACTTGCCACCTGCTGGATTCAAGCCCCTACCTAACTATGTTATGACACTAGAGACGGACGATTAGCGCAGCGCTATTCGCATTACTGGGGAATGTTCTTTCCCCTGATATACTTATAGGGTGCTGACATCATCAGAGTTTAGAAAGTGGAATGATCATCTTGTGGTGTGTTTTCCCAGTTGCCAAATGGGATGTTCCTTTCATACACACTTACCCCCTTCACACACACTTGCCACCTGCTGGATTCAAACCCCTACCTAACTATGTTATGACACTAGAGACGGACGCATTAGCACAGTGTGCTATTCGCATTACTGGGGGATTTCCTTTCCCTGATATACTTATAGGGTGCTGACATCATCAGAGTTTAGAAAGTGGAATGATCATCCTGTGGTGTGTTTTCCCAGTTGCCAAAAGGGATGTTTCTTTCATACACACTTACCCCCCTTCACACACACTTGCCACCTGCTGGATTCAAACTCCTACCTAACTATGTTATGACACTAGAGACGGACGCATTAGCACAGCGCTATTCGCATTACTGGGGAATGTCCTTTCCCCTGATATACTTATAGGGTGCTGACATCATCAGAGTTTAGAAAGTGGAATGATCATCCTGTGGTGTGTTTTCCCAGTTGCCAAAAGGGATGTATCTTTCATACACACTTAACCCCCTTCACACACACTTGCCACCTGCTGGATTCAAACTCCTACCTAACTATGTTATGACACTGGAGACGGACGCATTAGCGCAGCGCGCTATTCGCATTACTGGGGAATGTCCTTTCCCCTGATATACTTATAGGGTGCTGACATCATCAGAGTTTAGAAAGTGGAATGATCATCCTGTTTTCCCAGTTGCCAAAAGGGATGTTTCTTTCATACACCCTTACACACACACTTACCCCCTTCACACACACTTGCCACCTGCTGGATTCAAACCCCTACCTAACTATGTTATGATACTAGAGACGGACGCATTAGCACGGCGCGCTATTCGGATAACTGAGAGAATCCTTTTCTCCAATATACTTATAGGGTGCTGACATCATCAGAGTCTAGAAAGTGGAATGATCATCCTGTGGTGTGTTTTCCCAGTTGCCAAAAGGGATGTTTCTTTCATACACACTTACACACACACTTACCCCCTTCACACACACTTGCCACCTCCTGTATTCAAACCCCTACCTAACTATGTTATGACACTAGAGACGGACGATTAGCAGGCGCTATTCGGATTACTGAGAGAATCCTTTTCTCCAATATACTTATAGGGTGCTTACATGATCAGTGTCTAGAAAGGGGGATGAGCATCCTGTGGTGTGTTTTCACATTTGCTAGGGGTAACATTTGGACCAAGTGTGTGAGCATGCCCAGTTCAGCCTTCCTGTGGCATGTTGTGTGAAAGATGTCTCATTTATCTAAGTGTGTGAGCATGCCCAGTGTGGGCTTTACATATGTTGAACTCTGCAGCCCATCACATTTGTGGATGAGTGTGACCTTGAACAAATACCTCCAGTTTATGGTTGTGTGTTCTGTGCCATGTTGTGTAGTTACTGTCGAATGCTTTTTGTGTGAACAAAACTGAGAGTATACTGTGCCTGCAGGTTTTGCATGGGATACTTTGCACACAATTGTCAACATCCGTTCATACTGACCTAACACTGTAGCACTGTCTAGTGTAGTGTTTCAGTACTTTCACTGTGGTGGTCAGTATCCTGGGCTTCAGTCATATCACTGATTTACATTTTCATAGTGTGCACAACAGGCTGGTTAGGGTCCAGTTGTGCACATCTGCACAAAGGCAGTGCCTCTACAGACCCTGTTAATTGCTGCCCCATAAGCTTAACAAGTGTAGTCTGCAAATCTATGGAGAGGATCATAATTGAGCTCATAAACAAAGATATAGGGGACATGCAGACATTGTACCCATCCCATTTTGGCTTGGTCAGGGGCAGATCATGCCTTTTGTACTGGGTTGACATCTTCAAATTGGTCACTTAGGCCATTGTTGGGGAAAGGCAGTCCATACAGCCTACCTTGGCCTTGCTAACACTTTCAACACAATACCCCACTCAGGTAATGTGGAAAACCCTAACAACTGAAATGTAAACCCATATGTCACAAGATGGGTTGCAAACTGGCTTAAGGACGGGACCCACAGGGTTAGAGTTGCTGGCACTATGTTAGACTCCAGGCTGGTCACAGGTGGTGTCACACAGGGCTCAGTCCTTGGCCACCATTGTTTGTCATGTACTTCCCAGGAGTACAGGCCAACATGGGAGGACTTTGGATGACAATGTTAGCAGATGACTGCACACTGGGCACCATAGTGGACAGTGCATCACACACAGATATCATTCAGAAGGGACTCACAGTAACTGATAGCTGGTGCCAGGGCCATGGCCTGAAGTCAGAGCGCACAACATGTGTAGACATACCCTTCAGGAAAAGCAAGGTGACCCCAAGCTACCATATAGGTGGCAATCCTCTAAGCACAGAGGAGGTTATCATGGACCTGGGGACCCAGGTTGACATTCGCCATTCTTCTGAGACTCACATTGCTAAAGTGGCTAGGAAGACCTTCTACATTGCCCACCTGATAAGGATGGGATTCACATCCAGCTCTAGTGGGTCATTGTTCCCCTGTACTCTTCAGTTATCAGACCGGTGATTAAGTCAAATGCCCTATTCTGGCTGTATCTCACCCAACATCTGCAGCAATTGGAGACACCCTGACTGTCCCCCACCTAAAGGATCAAGGAACCACAACAGCTGTCATATGCTGCCAGATTGAAGACACTCACACTCTATTCACTCACATACTGTCTGCTTAGAGGTGACATGTGCCTGACATGCGAGGCCATGTCCAAACAGGGATTAATGGACATGCTCCACCTCAGACTCAGAAGATCCACCTGAACCACTAGTGCAGGTGACTGACACCTTAGCAGGGATGTATGTTGGACATGTTGGAGGGATGGAGTTATCACCGGAGACTCCTATGCTGTGGAATACAATCCTGGTCCATTTGAGGCAGAGCACCTTGCTGGCTGTGTTCAAGAGGTATCTTGACCTAATGCTAGTCGGAGAATGTGTTTGTCCATCAACACATTGTAAGCGTAGTTTGACATGTCATATGTCTTGTTTAGTATACTGTGCCTCTGTCTACCTGTGACATAACATTGATACTCAGGGTAAACCTCCCATCTCCCATCCACTCATTAGGATTCCTGTTGAGGGGACTCAACCAGTGTCTTTATGGACAACCTGTACTGGTAGTTTACTCATGTGTGGGGTGGCTTCTGTGTTTTGGATAATGCAGTACAGCCTGTCCTATATATGTCAGTGCTGGGGTTCAGGTCCCTCATGTGCATAGCTCCCTGCCATTCAGATTGTACAAGGTGCAGCATGTGCATTGATTCCAGCTTGGACATGGCTTTCTACATCAGGCACAGCTTGCATCTGGGTGGACAGCATGGCAGTGTGTGGAGCTGCACTCTGTTTAATCAGACTACACATTACATGTGTTCCAGCTCTGTCATACTCCTGGTGAGGTACTGTTGTGGACTTTACAGGTGCTGGATGTGTGTGCATGAGGTACACCCCACAGGGGCTGTTGTTGTCATTTCTAATGCTGATGAAAGATAACTGCAGAACCACAATGACCTCCCCTTAGCTAGATGTCAGACAGCATGGACCATACAATCACAAATGAAAACAGGACCCTCTCCACAAAGGGAAAGTGTCCTGTCTGGTGGACCCCAGCCATAAACAAACTGTATGAGAGATGAGGGTTACTAATGCAAGACACAGCTACATCTCCAAAAGGGAAGACAGCTGTGATCAGCACTAGTAGAAAGCTACATTATCTCATAAAGACATGCAAGGTCAACTTGGGGACATAAATCACCAAAGACAATGAAGGTAACCACACTGCTTTCTTCAGTTATGTCAGACACCTGGTTGTGAACCCTCAGATATGCTCAGAGTTGGTACACAACAACATATATTCCAGTGACCTGACAGATATTGGCAACATTCCGGACAGCTTCAGTGCGATGTACCCTCCCTCACCCCCAAAACAAGATAGTTATCACTGCTGTATGTAACCTCACTGTCATCTTGGATGTCCATGTGAGAGCCACACTCAGCAAAGACAAGTACACAGCATCCATGGGACCTGCTGGTATCTCCGGTTGCATGCTATGTGAACTCCAGAAGGGGCTGGACCCATATATACAACTGCTAGTTAACCTTAGTCTTGCTACAGGATATGTACCTGAACACTGGCATATGGCAACAGTGGTCCCACTCCACAAGGGAGATGCCTCCACAGACCATGGCAACTACCACCACACAGGCTTAACCAGCCTTGTCTGCAAAGATATGGGAGGAGTCATGGAGCTCTTACACAGACACATTACTGACCTACAGACCCTTGTTCCCACCTAGTTCAGCTTTGTACAGGGCAGATCCTGCCTTTTGCACCTTTGCACCCGTAAAGTACCTACCATGAAGATCAGGGTTCTTCAACACATGTCATATGCTTCCGGAATAGAGGAAGTCCAGCTTTGTTCAGTGTCATACCGCATACTTACAGGTGACCTATGCCTGACATACAAGACCATGTCCAATCAGGATTTGGTAGACATGCTCCACTGCAAGCAATCCAAATCCACCAGAGTCATGAAAGCTGAGTATTTGAACCTCAGCACATACATGTATAGGACATGCTGGAGGGACAGAGCCATAACTCAGAGGCATCTCACACTCTAGCAGAGTATCCCAGTTCATGTTTGACAGAGTCCCTCACTGACTCTCTTCAGGAGACATCTGGACAACTGCATATGAGACGGAGGCACAGACTAGACAGAGACACAGTCATGTTATTCAATTACGTAAGGGGGTCATAATGTGTCACTACTAAGTCAGAGGCACAATATTCAGAATCTATTCTGTACACTTATTACCACTATAAGGGGTGGCAATAGCCACATCACTATGGCTAGGCTTATACATGCACTAGGGCAGATAGCCTAGTAGTACACTATGACACTATGAAACACCAGTGTATGTGTAGCTATTGTCAATCAAACAGTATGATGTGGCTTGGGGGTCTTCATATCTCCCTGTATTCCAACATTGTTTTGTCTATTCCTTCTAGCATGTCTAGGAATCAGTTGCTAGTGTCATCTCCTGCTCAGCTGGTGAACCTGGGAATATTGAGGCACTGTTACAGTTGCCTCATGTACACTGACAACCCTCTCCTTCTGCCATAAAACACACATACATGTGAGAGATGCAACTATATAGCCAAAGTGGAGGCTGAGCTCTCTCAGCATAGGACTAGCAAGACTGGAGAGAGGGTGAAGGTAACCACACACACATCTTTAATCCAGTCTCACATGGCACTGTCACAACTTAAGATCATACACATAGACACACAGAGACACTCTCGGAGGCTCTGATCAGAGGTCTACCAGAATGGCGGTGGCCACCACAGCAGACACTCACACAACTGCCTCCACAGGGCACAGCACATGCAACACATTGACCACAGAGTCGGTGTGCCAAACAGTCACAGCCCTTAAGGCCAAACACAATGCCAGACACACTTGTCATAGGTGACTCCATAGTCAGACACACTGATGTCCCACTCACCAGATCAGGTACAGAGGAGGTCACAGTAAGCTGCCTATCGGGTACTGGAATCCACCACATAATGCAAGCACTCAGGTCACTAAACTGCAAGTACAGGTCTGACCCAGTCATAATCCATGCTGGTGTGAACGACCTGAGATGTACCTCCCTGGACTACATGGAAAGAGACATAGAGGATCCCTCTGATTATGTAGGCCAGGCAGGTATGACCCTGACCTTCGGCAGTATCCTACCTTCACCAAGTATGATGCCACATAAACAGAGACAAGATGATCAGCTGCAGAATTTGGCTTAGACTATGGTGTCATTCTGAGGGGGTCCAATGTCTGTCTGCCTGGGACGAGATGCTGGACAGGCCATGGTGATTTGCAAGGGACGGGTTGCACCTGTCACCCCTGGGCTTCCGGATTTGAGATGATGCTCTTGCCACCCCCATTGTGCCTTTTTTATGCAAGATTCAGATTCTACACCTACCACCCTAGAACACAGTAAAGGAGAGACACTAAGGCTAATGCTGCTCAATGCCCAAGGTCTCTACCTCAAGCTGCACACACTCTATGCCCTTCTCAGTATGTAGCACATTGATGTCTGTGCTGTGCCTGAAACCTGGTTCACAGTTTCTGACAGCACCCCGGCACTATCGGGTGTTACCTCATCTCATGCATTCCGGCACCAGCATCCCGACAACACCAAGAAGGATGGTGGGTGTCCATATTCATCAAGGACACCCTCACCTCATGGTTGGTGGCAATACACGATGCATCGGAGACCATCCAGGTGCCAGTGACCGTAGGCAAGACTGCTCTGCAGTTTGTAGCATGTTACATGCCACCCGCTCAAACTCAGGTACCTCACCCAGCTATCCTGCCAACACTGAAGGGGATAAATGTATCTCCAAACACCATCCTACTGGGTGATTCCAACTATCCACATATAGACTGGGATCACTAATCATGCCACAGCACTCTAACACAAAGGTTCCAAGAGTTCATACACTGAAATGCCATGGAACAACTGGTCCCAATCCCCTCAAGTGGAGGCAACTTACTAGAACACATCATCACAAACATGGGGTCACACTCTTCAACACCAGACGTATACCCATCATTGGTGAGATCAGATCATGGACTACTCTCAGTGGGAGTCCACATCCCATCCACACCCCAGATGGGAAAAGAAACGGTGAAGACCTTGTCAAATGCCGACTTCACATTTCTGAGCACTGGTGTGGTCTCTTTCAAGGCCCCCAGGCCAGCGGACACCATTACCCAAGCCACTGTATCACTTAGAAATGCCTTCTACCAGCACCTCCAGGACTGCATGGTTCAGGCAATCCCAAATAATAATGACTCTTTGTACCACAGGCAAGCATCCAGTCTGGTGGACCCTAGCCATAAACAAGCTGTACAACACAAGGAAGGAGCTACTACAAGATAGAGTGTAATCCGTACCCGGGAAGACACCCCTGCTCATTGTGAGTAAAACACTGGGTTACCCCATACAATCATCCGAGGCATGTTTAGAGAGTAAACCCACTCAGGACTCCAGGGACAATCATGAGGCCTTTTTTACCTATGTTTGAAACCTGGGAGGAAACTCCCAGATATGCTCAGACTTAGTTCAGAATGATGTTGGTATCACTGCACCTACAGACATTGGCAACATACTGGCTGACAGGTTCAGTGCAGATTTCTCCCCCCCCCCAACTGGGGGGGTATGTACACCAGAGGATTGTAGCCGCCCAAACATCTCCACTGCTGGGGTGGGAACTGCTCAATCCAAGGCAGAAAACACTTTATTCATGGGACCAGATGGTGTCCCCAGTTGTGTGCTCCATGAACTCAATGAGTAATTACACCCGCAGTTAGGGCAGCTGTTTAATCTTAGCCTCACCTCAGGATATGTTCCCAAGGAGTGGCATACAGCAATGGTGGACCAACTTCACAAAGGGGTGCCTCCACCAACCCCAGAAACTACCATCCCATCACCTTGACAAGCCTGTTCTGCTAGGCTATGGAGAGGATCATAATGGGAATTCTAAATGAAGACATAGGGGACTTGCAGACATTGGGTCCAATCCAGTTTGGCTTTGTCAAGGGCAGATCATGCCTTTTAAACTTGGTTGACTTTTTAAAAACACTCACCCAGGCCATTGACGTGGGCAAGGCAGTCCACACAGCCTACCTTGACCTGGCAAAGGCTTTCGACACAATACCCCACTCGGGTATCATTGAAAACATCACCAGCTTAATTGTGAACCCATACATCACAGCATGGGTTGCAAACTGGCTAAGTGACGGAACACACAGGGTCAAAGTTGCTGGTGCCAGTTCACACTCCAGAGCTGTCACAAGTGGTGTCCCACAGGGCTCAGTCCTGGGCCCACATTTGTTCAGTATCTACTTTTCAGAAGTACGAGCAAGCACAGGAGGATTATGGCTGACAAAGTTTGAAGATGACTGCAAACTGGGAAGCATAGTTGGAAACCCATCTGACACAGACATCCTTCAGAAGGGTCTCATAGAGACGGCTAACTGGTGCCACAGCCATGGCCTTACATTAAACACTAAACAATGCATAGCCATACCCTTCAGGAAGAACAAGGTTACCACTACTTCCCATCTAGGTGGCAATCCTCTAAGCACAATGTACGTTATCAGGGACCTGGGCACCCAGATTGACAGTGACCTTTTGTTTGACACTCACATTGCCAGGGTAGTTTTGAAGGCCTTCTACATTGGCCACCTCATCATGCAGTGATTCACATCTAGATCAAGGGAGGTCATTGTTCCCCTGTACTCATCACTCATCAGACCAATGATTGCATACAATGCCCCATTCAGATTGGATAGGCCCACATATTCCTCGACAGGAGGTGAAAGGGTCTCAAACATATTTCTTATGCTGCCCGACTGAAGGAATTCCAGCTGTATTCAGTCGCTTACTGTCTGCTCAGAGGTGACCTGTGCCTGACATACAAGGTTATGTCCAACCCAGGATTAATGAACATGCTTCACCTCAAGACCTCTACATCCATCAGAACTACAAGGGCAGGAGACCTAATCCTCAATACAGATATTAATAGGATGTGCTGAAGGGACAGATTCCTCACCCAGAGAGTCCATATGCTGTGGAACAACATCCTGGTACATGTGAGGCTGAGCACCTCACTGGCTTTGTTCAAGTGAGATCGTGACCAATGGATGGGAGATTGCAGGTATACCCCAGGGATAACCTCAGTATCACTGCTTGACAGAGGCACAGCAAAATAATGGGCATATTATCCATCAACTTGCAGGGGTGGCAGAAGCCACAAAACTCTCTGGGCTAGGCTTATTAATGCCCTAGGGCAGATAGCCTAGTATGAACCTATGGACCTATGGACATAGGCCTGGGGCAGTTCCTGCTATTAGGACAGTGGTCTGCAGCAAGCTATATAGTAGTAGTCGGTTTTAGCCATTGTTTTTTTACCATGGCTATTCCATGTTGCTTCTTGTTGTGGTACAAACATGGGTGTGTGGTTATCCATGCTATTTATTGCTAGTCACCCTCATTTTGTATCTTGTTCCATGTTTTGCACATGTACATCACTGTATGACGTGCAGCTGTTTCCGCAGGGTCATATGCGTGGATATGGATGTTAGTTGGGGTCCTCAGGTGTGCATATTGTACATGTTATTACATTACTTAACACATGGCATTCATGCCTCAGGTGGTGCTGCAGGGCCACCTCTGTCGGATACACATACTACACTCCTGTACGTTTGGAAGCAGGTTGTGTCATGTTAGGCATCCCTGTTACTGTATGAGTGAGTCAGAGCAGGTATCAGTCCCAGTGTTCCTACTGACCAAGCATATGTGCTATGCGTTGCCTCTTTGCCAAGGCCAGGTCATACTGGACACGCCTCCTTCTGCTAACGAGTGCAGACCTGGTTTAAAGTGCTTAAAAGTGCCTTTATGGCACTTTGATTGACAGGTCTTGTACTCATTTTGAAAGTCTGGAGACAAAAATAAATTCCCACTGCCAGTCTCGAACCCAGGACCTTGGTAACATTAGTCTTATTGACCTACCACTAAGCCATGACAGCCATACAAAATCACTCTGCTAAAATAAATATAACAGTCAATAGTAGGAATTAGTATAAAGGCAATATAGGAGATGTACCATCCAAAGCATGTGAGTTAAAGTTTTAATGGCCAAATCACTGGATTCCCATACTAACCTTCACACTCACAGAACACTGTCAACAGCATACCAGCATCGTCCACGCCCTACAATCTGAAAGGGCAACGCCTATCTCACATACCTTTTATAGCAGTGTCCTGAAATCACAGTGAGACATGCAATCAACACACACCTGGCTGCATGCAATTAGCAAATGCTGCCTTACAATTGGTGCAGGGGCCATCACATGGACCTATGCAGATACCTACAAAAGCATTCAGTACCCACACTCCACTCATGCAATACAGTCATTGCACAAACCTAATGAGAAAGAGAGAGAGAGAGAGAGACAGAGAGAAGAGAAAATATACAGACAGCCAGCAGCAGAACCATGAGTAGCAAACAGCAAGCAGCAAGCAAGCACCACTGACACAGCAACAGCTGCCACAAACACAGGTAATGCAAAGTAGCAGGTTAATACTGTGTTTACTGTGACACCTCCAAATGTATCATAGTTCACTATCTTTAGCTCTGTCCATGAGATAGGTTTTGTGTGCATAGTCCTGAAATATATACATATGTAACATTGCTGTACATGTTGCCCATACGTGAAACTTCCGTAGCTTAGAACAGAAGGCCAGTTGTGCATATGATGCAGTAGATACCAGGGTCAGTAGAGGTTACTCCTCATTGGTGTGGGACCACTGTGTCTGTATGGCACTCTTCAGGTACACATCCTGTAGTATGGCCAGGGAGTAATATTAGTCTGTAATGTGGTGCCATGTCCTCCAGGGGTGAATGTAGCACACATCCAGGGATACCATTCTGTAACAGTGATGCTATGTGTCCTGCAATGTTGAGGGTGGCCCTCACCTGGACATGTGAGAGGATAGGGAGGTTACAGTCATCTGTGATAACTAATTCCACTTGTGTAGGAGAATGGGGGGGGGATATCTGCACCTAAACTATCTGCAACAATATTGCCAATATCTCAAACATGTTTTCCATACGGAAATGCACACACAGTAACATCCCACATCCACACACTTGCCACATTCAGGCTTCAAAACACTATCTAGGTATATTATGGTACATCTGCATGTTACAGTAGCATGTAGCACTATACTGAGTAGTGGCAGTTGTCTGTTGCCATGTTGTTTGGATAGAGTAAAAGGAGCATTTGTTTATCCTACTTTGTTTTGTGGACATTAGTTGAAGTGTAACCTTACATGCATCATTGGTACCAACACCTTCTGTGTTGTTGTTCTGTTTGTACAGGGTGCTGTCAACATCACTGTTTGTTAAGGGAAATGTGCACCCTGCAGTGCATAGCCCCATTTGGCAAAAGAGACATCCCACCCCCACCATTGGGCACACACACCAACCCCACCCACAGTAAAACGCATACTTTCCATTTGCAAGATCCAAACCCCTACCTAGATGTGTTATGACTCTAAAGGCAGACACATTAGCAGAGTGTGCTATTTGCATTAGTAGGAGCAATCTTTTCCAATGCTGTACTTAGAGGGTGCTGACATCATCTGTGTTTACGAAGAGGGATGTGCACCCTGTAGTGTGTTCTCCCAGTTGGCAAAAGGCACTTTCCCTCCACAGCGTTATGCACACACACAAACCCCACTCATACATTCCCTTTGCAGGATTCAAACCCCTACCTAACTATGTTATGACACTAGAGACAGACGTATTAGCAGAGCGCGCTATTCGCATTACTGGGAGATTTCATTTCAGTTGATCTACTTATAGGGTGCTGACATCATCAGTGTTTAGAAAGTGGAATGAGCTCCCTGTGGTGTGTTTCCACAGTTGCCAAAAGGGATGTTCTTCTCATACACACTTACCCCCATTCACACACACACATGCCACTTGCCGGATTCAAACCCCTACCTAACTATGTTATGACACTAGAGACAGACGCATTAGTAGAGCGCGCTATTCGGATTACTGGGAGGTAGCATTTCTACTGATCTACTTATAGGGTGCTGACATCTTCATTGTTTGGAATGGGGAATGTGCATCCTGTGGTGTGTTTTCACAGTTGTTAAGAAGAACATTTGAACTAAGTGTGTGAGCATGCCCAGTTCAGCCTTCCCATGGCATGTTGTGTGAATGATGTCTCATTTATCAAAGTGTGTGAGCATGCCCAGTGTGAGCTTTCCATATGTTGAACTATGCAGCCCATCACAGTTGTGGATGAGTGTGAACTCCAAATAATAACTCCTGTTTAAGGTTGTGTGTTCTGTGACATGTTGTGTAGTTACTGTCCAGATGCTTCCTGTGAACACAACAGGGATTATACTGTGCCTGCAGGTTTTGCATGGGATACTTTGCATACAATTGTTAACATCCATTCCTACTGACCTAGCACTGTAGTACTGTATAGTGTAGTGGTTCAGTACTTTCACTGTGGTGGACAGTATCCTGGGCTTTAGTCCTATCACTGATTTACATTTCCATACTGTGCACAACAGCCTCTTTAGGGTCCAGTTGTGCACGTCTGCACAAAGGCAGTGCCTCTATGGACTCTGGTAATTACTGCCCCATAAGCTTAACAAGTGTAGTCTGCAAAGCTATGGAGAGGATCATAATGGAGCTCATAAAGAAAGATATGGGGGACATGCAGACATTGTACCTGTCCCAGTTTGTGTTGATCAAGGGCAAGTCATGCCTTTTGTACTTGGTTGACATTATCAAAACAGTAACTAAGGCCATTGATGAGGGAAAGGCAGTCCATAGAGCCTACCTTGCCCTTGAAAACACTTTCAACGACATACCCCACTCAGCTATTGTAGGAAACCCTACCAACAGAAATGTACACCCATATGTCACAAGATCAGGTTGCAAACTGTCTGATGGACAGGACCCACAGGGTTAGAGTTGCTGGCACTATGTCAGACACCAGGCCAGTCACATGTGGTCTCACACAGGGCTCAGTCCTTGGCCCCCTATTGTTTGTTATCTACTTCTCAGAAGTACAGGCCAACATGGGAGGACTTTGGCTGACAAAGTTTGCAGATGACTGCACACTGGGTGCCATAGTGGACAGTGCATCAGACACGGATATCCTTCAGAAGGGACTCACGGACACTGATAGCTGGTGCCAGAGCCATGGCCTGAAGTCAACTTGCAAAACATGTGTAGTCATACCCTTCAGGGAAAGCAAGGTAACCCCAAGCTACCATATAGGTGGCAATCCTCTAAGCACAGAGGAGGTTATCATGGACCTGGGGACCCAGGTTGACAGTCACTGTTCTGATGACACTCACATTGCTAAAGTGGCTAGTAGGACCTTCTACATTGTCCACATGATCAGGAAGGGATCCACATCCAGATCTAGTGGGTCATTGTTCCCCTGTACTCTTCACTTATCGGACCGGTGATCTGGTACACTGCCTTATCTGGATGTATCTCACCTGACATCTGCAGCAAGTGGAGAGACCCTGAATGTCCCCAACAAAAGGATAAAGGGTCTCCAACATCTGTCATATGCTGCCAGATTGAAGACACTACAGCTCTATTCAGTCACATACTGTCTGTTTAGAGGTGACATGTGCATGACATGCAAGCATGTCCAACCAGGGATTAATGGACATGCTCCACCTCAAATTCGTCAGATCCACCTGAACCACTAGTGCAAGTGACTTACACCATAGCAGGGATGTACATTGGACATGTTGGAGGGGTGGATTTATCACTCGGAGACTCCCTATGGTGTGGAATACAATCACGGTCCATGTGAGTCACAGCACCTTGCTGGCTCTGTTCAAGAGGTATCCTGACCTGTGGATGGGAAATCATAGGTTTACCCCGGGGATCATCACTGTGTCACTGCTGGAGACAGGCACGTCAAACTAATGGGCACAGTACTGTTTCCATAGAAGGGGTGGCGTACGCAACCAGACTCTGGCCTAGGCTTAGAACTGCCTTGGGGCAGATAGCCTAGTATGAACCTATGAACCATGTTGCATTATGTTCAGATGTGAACTACTTACAACGGCCTCATCCAACATCAGTAGTGTATTCCACAACATGGGTGTACATTGGCAAACACTACTGATGTGCCCAAGGGCATTTCTAATGCTTATTGGATAGTGTGTTTGTCCATCAACACATCGTAAGTGCAGTTTGACATGACATATGTCTTGTTTTGTATACTGTGCCTCTGTCTACCTGTGACACAACATTGATACCCAGGGTATACCTACCATCTCCCATCCACTCGTTAGGATCCCTGTTGAGTAGAATCAATGAGTGACTCTATGGATAACCTGTACTGGTAGTTTACTCATGCGTGGGGTGGCTTCTGTGTTATGGATAATGCTGTACAGCTTGTCCTATGTATGTCAGTGCTGGGGTTCAGGTCACTCATGTGCATATCGGCCTGCCATTCACATTGTACAAGGTACAGCATGTGCATTGCTGCCAGCTTGGACATGGCTTTCTACATCAGGCACAGCTTGTGTCTGGGTGGCCAGCATGGCAGTGTGTGGAGCTGAATTCTGTTTAATCAGGCGACACATTACATGTGTTCCAGCTCTTTGATACTCCTGGTGAGGTACTGTTGTGGACTTTACAGTTGCTGAATGTATCTGCTGAGGTACACCCCACAGGCGCTGTTGTGGTCATTTGTAATGCTGATGAAAGATAACTGCAAAACCACAATGACCTCCCCTTAGCTAGATGTCATAACCCTCATGATTAGGTTGGTATACGGATTGTTTCTGTTAACCCTACAGCCACATTTTTGTCCAATGCAGGATATCTATCACCTTGTGTCCCCATTCTGGCATTACATGTTAGGTATGTCATGGGTCGACACCTATGTGGGAATTGGTGGTCACTTACTGGATATCCACAGAGGCTGACTATACTGTTTTCACCATTTAACATGCTGACATGGCTATGGCACCAGTTGTCTGTTCTATGTGGCCCTTTTATTGGATGCTTGTGTCAGCTGGTGTATCGGATATGTCAGGCGGCTTGTTGTCCTCTACAAACATGTTCCAGCACAGTCCTTACTTGTTGGCCTGTACCTATGGGGCATATATACCAGATGGTGAAGGTCCCAGGACCAAGCTTTGTGGGATGCCTGTTATATGTGGTTTGTAGTCTGACATGGCTGCTGCATGTCTGACCATGTCAGTTCTGTCGTTGGTCTGGTTTGCAACCCCTCTCATGACATTGGGGTGTATATATCAGCTGGTGAGCAAATCTATACGGAACACATAGGGTATTGTACAGAAGGCTTTGCAAGGTCCAGCTACACTGTGTGGACCACATTGCCCTCATCACTGACTTCAAGTACTGTTTCAACTGAGTCACACATGTTTAGGGGTGGGGTCTGCACTTTGTAAACCCACACTGGGTAGGGTCGGGTGTCAATAGATCCACAATATCATTATGTCTGTGGTACATGCTGGTCCTTTCCATAGTTGTGCAGACCAAACCTCTCATGATTCTGTGGCGGTTGTTTTTAGTATCCATTCAGGAGACACCTTTGTTGAGAACACCCACTGTTGTTGTACACTGCTCTTTGGGTGCATCCTGTGGTAAGGGTGACATAATGTCAGGGAGGCGGCAGTCTGCTGGGGAAGGTATTTGGCATTATGGGGGGGGGGGTTTGCACTGCACATGTCAGGATGTATGTTGGCCATACCTGTGTGTGTCTGGTATGTTGTTTGTAATATCTGTGTGATCCGGAGCATATCCAGGAATAAACAACATGCTTACTACCATCATTTGCAGCAGCCTTGGGGTTATCTGTAGTGTCCTGTACAATCTGTATCATAATGGGTTCATACTAGGCTACCCCCCTAGGGCATCTGTAAGCCTGCATGTCCATTTTGTTTGATGGATTCTGGGGAATTGTCTACACCTGTGTCAGTGCTAGTATGATACCAGGGTATAGTGACAAACAGCTGAGAAGCTGACTTCACACTTCTTCGGACTGAGATGGTATCCATTAAGCCCACTGGGCCAGTGGAAACCACAACACACAATGGTGACTCCTGCACAGACACTTTCTACGGACATCTCCGAGTAAGCATGGACCATGCAATCACAAATGAGAATGAGACCCTCACCACCAAGGGAAAGTGGCCTGTCTGGTGGACCCCAGCCATAAACAAACTGTATAACAGATGAAGGATACTAATGCAAGACAGAGCTACATCTCCAGAAGGTAAGGCAGCTGTGATCAGCAGTAGTAGAAAGCTACATTCTCACATAAAGACACCCAAGTTCAACTTGGGGACATAAATCACCACAGACAATGAAGGTAACCACACTGCTTTCTTCAGTTATGTCTGACGCCTGGGTGGGAACCCTCATATATGCTCAGATTTGGTACACAACAACTTATATTCCAGTGACCTGACAGATATTAGTGACACCCTGGCAGACCAGTTCAGTGCAATGTACCCCCTCCCTCACCCCAAAAGATGATAGTTATCACAGCTGTATGTAACCTCACTGTCATCCTGGATGTCCATGTGAGAGCCGCAGTCAGCAAAGACGAGTACACAGCATCAATGGGACCTGATGGTATCCCCAGTTGCATGCTATGTGAACTACAGATGGAGCTAAACCTGTATATGCAGATGCTATTTAACCTTAGCCTTGCTACAGGATCTGTACCTGAACACTGGCGACGGCAACAGTGGTCCCACTCCACAAAGGAGATGCCTCCACAGACCCTGGCAGCTACCACCACACAAGCTTAAACAGCCTTGTCTGCAAAGCTTTGTGAAGGGTCATTATGGAGCTTCCACACAGAGACATTGGTGTCCTACAGACCCTTGATCCCACCCAATTCAGCTTTATACAGGGCAGATCCTGCGTTTTGCACCAAGTTGACTACTTTGAAACTGTCAGTAGAGCCGTTGATGAGGGCTACACAGTACACACAACCTACCTGCGCTTGGCTAAGGCCTTTGACACAATACCCCACTCAGGCATCATAGACAAGCTCAACAGCTGAAATATAACACCATATGTCACAGCATAGGTTGCAAAATGGCTCAGAAACAGAACCCATAATGTCAACATTGCAGGTGCCTTGTCAGGTTCAAAGCCAGTCACAAGTGGTGTCCCACAAGGTTGTGTCCTGGGACCTCTCTTATTTGGTATTTACTTTTCAGATGTGAAAGCAAACATAGGAGGGTTGTGGCCAACAAAGTTTACAGATGACTGCAACCTGGGCACCATAGTGAATACATCAGCCAGAACACACATCCTACAGACTGTCGTCACACAGACAGATAGCTGGTGCTGGACTCATGGCCTGAAACTGACTGCAACTGATGTGTAGCCATCCCCTTTGGGAGGAACACAGTACCCACAGATCTGTACATAGACAGCAACCCAATGAGTACAGGAAACAAATCAGACAGCTGGGGACACATGTAGATAGTGACATCTCATTTGACACCCATGTTGCCAAAGTTGTTTGACAGACTTTCTATCTTGGCCACCTTATCATGGAGGGTATTCCATCCAGACCATAGCAGGTCATTGTACCACTATACTTCTCCCTTATCAGGCCCATGCTTGAATACAACGCCCCATTTGGTATGTACCTCAACCAGCACTTGCAGCAGCTGGAGAGACCCCACAAGTACCTTACCATGAAGATCAGGGATCTACAACACATGTCATATACTTCAAGAATAACTAACAACAAGCTTTTTTCAGTGTCATACCACATACGTACAGGTGACCTATGCCTGACATACAAGACCATGTCCAATCAGGATTTGGTAGACATGCTCCACTGCAAGCAATCCACATCCACCAGAAACATGGGAGCTAAAGATTTGAACCTCAGCACATACATGTATAGGACATGCTGAAGGGACAGAGTCATAACTCAGAGGCATCTCAAACTCTAGCAGAGTATCCCAGTTCATGTTAGACAGAGTACCTCACTGACTCTCTTCAAGAGACATCTGGACAGCTGCATGTGGACAGGGGCACAGACTAGACAGAGGCATAGTCACATTATTCAATTATGTAAGGTGGTCATAATGTGTCACTACTAAGTCAGAGGCACAATATTTCGTATCTATGCAGTACACATATTACCACTATGAGGGGTGGCAATAGCAATATTCATCAAGGACACCCTCACCTCATGGTTGGTGGCAACACACGATGCATTGGACACCATCCGGGTGCAATTAACCATAGGCAAGACTGCTCTGCAGTTTGTAGCATGTTACAGGCCATCCTCTGAAACTCAGGTACCTCACAGAGCTTTCATGAAAACAGTGGCAGGGATACATGTACCTGCAAACACCATCACACTGGGTGATCCCAACTATCCAAATATAGACTGGGATCAGTACTACAGCCCCAACACTCTAGCCCACAGGTTCCTAGAGTTCATACACTCACATGCCATGGAAGAACTAGTCACCATCCCCACAAGAGGAGACAACATAGTAGATCTCATCATCACAAACATGGGGTCACAATGTTCAACACCAGAGGTATACCCATCATTGGTGAGATCAGATCATAACCTACTCTCAGTGGAAGTCCACATCCCACCCCCACCCCAGATAGAAAAGACCACAGTGCAAAACTTCTCAGAAGCCGACTACACACTTCTAATGACTGGTGTGGTCTCTTTCAAAGCCCCCAAGCCAGCAGACACCATTACCCAAGCCACTGTATCACTTACAACTGCCTTCTGCCAGCACCTTCAGGACTGCATGGATGAGGCAATCCCAAACAAAACACAGACTCATTGTACCAGAGGCAAGTGTCCAGTGTGGTGGACCTCAGCCATAAACAAGCACTACAACACAAGGAAGGAGGTACTACAAGATAGAGCGATATCCGTGGAAGGGTAGACACCCCTGCTCAATATAGGTGAAACACTGAGTTCCCCCATGAAATCATCCAAGGCGAATATTGGGAGTAAACCCACTAAGGACTCACGGGACAACCATGAGGCCTTTTATACATACGTTACACACCTGGGAGGAAACTCCCAGATATGCTCAGAATAGGCTCAGAATGCTGTAAATATCACTGAACCTACAGACATTGCCAACATACTGGCTGACAGGTTCAGTGCAGATTTCTCCCCACCCCTCCACCACAACTTAAGCGATATGTATGATAGAGGATTGTAGTTCCCCAAACATCTCAAATGCTCAGGTGGGAACTGCTCTATCCAAGGGAAAGAACGCAGCATCCATGGGACCAGATGGTGTCCCTGGTTTTGTGCTCCATGAACTCACTCAAGAATTAAACCCGCAGTCAGGGCAGCTGTTTGATCTTAGCCTCAACTCAGGATATGTTCCCAAGGAGTGGCATATGTCAATGGTAGACCCACTTCACATGGGGTGCCTCCACCAACCACGGAAACTACCATCCCATCAGCTTGACAAGCAGGGTCTGCTAAGCTATGGAGAAGATCATAATGGAAGTCATAGATGAGGACATAGGGGACTTGCAGACATTAGATCCAACCCAGTTAGGCTTTGTCGAGGGCAGATCATGCCTTTTAAACTTGGTTGACTGTTTCATAACAGACACCAAGGCCATTGACAAGGGCAAGGCACTCCACACAGCCTACCTTGACCTGGCAAAGGCTTTCAACACAATACCCCACTCGGGTATCATTGAAAACATCACCAGCTTAAATGTGAACCCATACATCACAAGATGGGTTGCAAACTGGCTACGTGACAGAACAGACAGGTTCAGACTTGCTGGTGCCATGTCACACTCCACAACTGTCACAAGTGATGTCCCACAGGGCTCAGTCCTGGGCCCACTATTGCTCAGCATCTACTTTTCAGAAGTACAAGCAAACACAGCAGGATTATGGCTGACAAAGTTTGAAGATGACTGCAAACTGGGAACCACAGTTGGACACCCATCTGACACAGACATCCTTCAGAAGGGTGTCATAGACATGGATAACTGGTGCCAGAGCCATGGCCTTACATTAAACACTAAACAATGCATAGCCATACCCTTTGGGAAGAACAAGGTTACCACTAGTTCCCATGTAGGTGGCAATCCTCTAAGCACACAGGAGGTTATCAGGGACCTGGGCACCCAGGTTGACAGTAACCTTTTGTTTGACACTCACGTTGCCAGGGTAGTTAGGTAGAACTTCTACATTGGCCACCTCATCATGCAGGGATTCACATCTAGATCCAGGGAGGTCATTGTTCCCTGTACTCTGCACTCATCGGACCATTGATTGAGTGCAATGCCCCATTCAGCATGTATATGACCCGACACCTATGGCAATTGGATGGGCCCACAAATTCCTCGACAGGAGGAGAAAGGGTCTCAAACATATTTCTTATGCTGCCCGACTGAAGCAATTCCAGCTTGATTCCGTTACTTACCGTCTGCTCAGAGGTGACCTGTGCCTGACATCCAAGGCCATGTCCAAACCTGAGTTAATGTACACGCTTCACCTCAAGACCTCTACATCCATCAGAACTACAGTGGCAGGGGATTTAAACCTCAACACAGATATTAATAGGATGTGCTGGAGGGACAGATTCTTCAACCAGAGAGTCCCTATGCTGTGGAACAACATCCTGGTACATGTGAGGCTGAGTACCTCACTGGCTTTGTTCAAGTGAGATCTTAATCAATGGATGGGAGATTGCAGGTATGCCCCAGGGATAACCTCAGTATCACTGCTTGTCAGAGGCACAGCAATATAATGGGCAAATTATCCGTCAGAGTGAAGGGCGGCAGACTCCACGGAACTCTGGTCTAGGCTTATAAATGCCCTAGGGCAGATAGCCTAGTATGAACCTGTGAACCTGTGAACATAGGCCTGGGGCAGTTCCTGCTATTAGGACAGTGGTCTGCAGCAAGCTATATAGTAGTAGTCAGTTTTAGCCATTGGTGTTTGACCATGGCTAATGCATGTTGCTTCTTGTTGTGGTAACAACAGGGGTGTGTGGTTATCCATGCCATTTATTGGTAGTCACCCTCATTTTGTATCTTGTTCCATGTTTTTGCACATGTACATCACTGTATGAGGTGTGACCCTGGTAGTGTCAGGGTGCTGATGTGGGCTTTGACCCTGTTTTCTATTACAGCACTGATATGTGCATTCTCTATACTGTGTGCATTTACACTGCACACATCTTGCTGTTTATACCTTTGGCATTGGGTAGCATTACATCTAGGTTCCTATCCCTTGTGATAGCTATGAGGTGGGTTTGTGTTTTTGTGGTTTATGATTGGTGAGGGTGGATGTTAGTCATGGTCCTCAGGTGTGCATATGATACATGGTGTTACATTACTTAACACATGGCATTCATGCCTCGGGTGGTGCTGCAGGGCTGCCTCTGTTGGATGCACATACTACACTCCCTGTACGTTTGGAAGCAGGTTGTGTCATGTTAGGCATCCCTGTTACTGTATGAGTGAGTCAGAGCAGGTATCAGTCCCAGTGTTCCTACTGACCAAGCATATGTGCTATCGCTTGCCCCCTTTCCCAGGCCCGGGCATACTGGGCACGCCCCCCTCTGCCTACTGGGACAAGGTCAGGTTGTTCCTCCTCCGAGTCACCCCCTGCCTGTGGTGGCCTTGGCAATGGTGGGGGGATGTTTGGCCCAGCCCTGTGCTGGTCCTGCTGCAGCTGTTTCCGCAGGATCATATTATGTAGCATAGCACATATCATGATCATTTGGGTACATGTAGTTGGTGTGTACTGCAAAGCTCCACCAGACGTGTCTAGACACCGGAACCATGACTTGAGCAGCCCAAACACACGCTCTATGATATTACGTGTTTGTGCGTGTGCCTCATTATGGCGTTCCTGTTCGGGTGTGTGCATTTCTGATGGGTGTCATCAGCCACGGCTCAAGTGCATAACCAGCATCCCCCACTAGGTGTCCGTGTGGGAAGTCCCCATTGGCAAATGATTGGTACAGCTGCGTCAGATGCCAGATGTGGGAATCGTGGTAGCTCGCAGGGCAGCCAGCACACACATTCATTATTATGCCCTGGGCATCACACACGACCTGGCAGTTGATGGAGGGGTATCCCTTGCGGTTAATGTAGACTCTACCCGCTCACCGGCTGGTGCCTTGATGCGTATGTGCGTGCAGTCTATTGCACCCAGCACCTCAGGGTATCCCGCTATTTGCTGGAAGAGACGCATATTGCTGGCCACAACCTCACGGTCATTAGGGACATATATATGATCACTGACATGTGGTGACATGGCATCCAGGAACTGGTGCAGTACCCTGGAGGCTGATGCCTGTGATATCCCCATCATATCGCCAGTTGGTCTCTGGAAGGTACCTGTTGCTAGTATTCTTAGGCCAACACATACCTTGGTTTCCACTGGGATGGGTTCCCCTCTGTTGGTTCTGTGTGTGAGGCGTGGCCTGCACAGCTCAACAATCTGCTGCAGGAGCTCTCTGTCCACTCTATAGCTCTACTATCTCCAGCTCATGTAACCCATGGTAGGTGACCCTGGGCCTGTATACTCTTCTCCTTCTCCTCACTCTGGGTTGTCTGTCAGCATCTGCATTATCACCACCCTCAGCAATTCGCCTATGTCTGATTATAACAGCTATGGCAGCCCCTAGCATTTCTGCTCTGAGTTCAGCTTTTTCAGTTTTCAATTCTGATAGCTTAGTTTCTGGCAGTATCTCTTGTGAGAAACAGCCTGCACTGCTCTTTGTTGTGTTTTAAGTGCTGGGTTGGGCTTCTAGTCTGCCTGTGTAATTGCCTGCTTCCAATTGTTTCCACCAATTAACTCCAGCAGTATTCCCTGGCAGTTTCCCTTTATTTTGGTTGTTTCCTGCTTCCTCTCTGTTTCCTGAGGGGGAGCAATGTGCACACCAGCTTAAACACGCTCACAGTCACTTAAACGCGCGTACACATCCCTACACGGTGTTACACGCACACATCCTTACACGGTGTTAGCTAAGCTGATTCATGCTAAAACGCGTGCACACTGCCTTACACACGTGCACGCCCGCGCAAACCGTTGTAAACAGTTTGCAACGCACTCCCACATGTGGAACCTGCCTTACACACGCGCACATGTGCGCATGCACGTATATCAAGAAACTTTGAGTGTAGGGATAGCGTATGCCCTCAATTTCTTGACTTTCCTAGTGTTCTGTTGGGACACACCTCCCTCCCTGATGTCTGTCTGTCATCTCTTACCTTACATTGCCCTCCAATCTGGTACATTTCTTTTTATCCTTGCCCCATGATGTCACCTACCTCTTACTCTGTTCCTCCCCTTCTCTAAGTCTTACACTACTCAGAAAGTGCTCATTACCTATGTGGCAGTGTGATTCAGTATTGTAACCCTCATTTACATAGGATTGCCTAGTAATGCTTAGTTACATATCTTACACGGAGCTTCCCCTTGACAACCACTAAACGGAGGCCATATTGTTTTGCTCTGCAAGTCCCTCCATTGACATTTCATGTAATACATAAATCCCACAATTGTGGGCTTATAAGCTTCGGTTTTCAGTTTTAGGTAGCGCACCCGTTTGCTGGTGTGCGCTGCAGTTAAACACATAAATCCGTGAAAAAAAAAAAGTTATATAACTTTTTTTGCAACACTTTTCATGCCAATGGCCACATATTTGGCCATTGGCATGCTTACTAACAAATGCACCCTTTATTTGGAGCTGACATAGCTCCGTTTTAATTTTGCAGAAATGTACTCAGTTGTCAGCTGAGTACATTTCTGCAGCTAACACGTCCGTTACACGGACTGGTTTGGGCTTCGTGGATCGCTCACATACCTCATTTGCATATCTTGGAGCTGCAAATGAGGTATTGAGCATTTCCACGCCCACTCCGTGTAAGAGACGTGTTAGCTGTCTCTTACACGGAGATTTGGGCTGTTGCTGAATCAGGAGGCTTACACGGAGGCTTACACTACTCTTAAACTCCGTGTAAGCCTTCCTGAATCTGGCCCAATGCTTTTTACAGACATATTAACAGGGAAGGGGTTGACCATGAATTTAAATTCAATATTTTGGAAGTAATAAAGGTAGACCCTAAAGGAGGTGATTGTAAGGGTTTATTAAATTACAAAGAAGTGAAGTGGCAAATTTTCTTGGATGCCACAACCCCCCCTGGACTGAATGAATACATTTCAGTAAAACCATTCTTGGAACTAATGTAGACTACCTCTAACTACTTTTCACTATTTTAATTGTTTTTTAACATATTATAATATTTGCATTTATCTAGTATTGGGAACTTATTTATTTTTTAGTATAAAATATTAAGCATAAATTATAACTACTCATTTTTAGTATATACATATATATATTTTTAGTATATTTATTTTTATATTTCTTGTATTTATATTGTCATATTATTGAGTTAAATTATGGTGTCCAACATCGTTCTTCTTTGGTCATACTGTCATATTTAATGGTATAGGAAGAATAGAATGTATTCATCTACTTTTATGGAGAAATTTTAGAATATACGCCACTTGTATTTATCATTTATTTATTACTTAAGTGTTTATTATATTTACATCAACAATTCCCTTTTTGCAAAATTAGTAGGCAGATATTTATTATGGATTTTTTTAAAGCCAATTATTACAGTTATTTACAATGAAATAGTATTGGTATTTGTTATGAATTAGTATGATTGTTGGGGGTAATACGTTTATGTATAGGGTGACTATCACTTTAAATTTGAAATGATATTTTGGCGCCTAAAAAGGCTTAAATTTGCTGACGTGTCATCTGAAAGCTAGTTCTGAGGAAGCCCAGATCATCGGGTAAAAGCGCTTAACTAGTTTGAGTATACTCTTGTTCTTTTCACTTTCAGTCTTTGTCTGGATTTGTTAATTTTATATTATTTTTTATTTATGTAACATTAAAGACACGATTGATAAACAGTTCATCTGTCATCGCGTTTATTCTGTTTATTGGTAGAAGCACTCATTGGCGTTCTCGCAGTACCACTTGGTTCAGTTGTTGGTTTCCTTCTTTTTTTCTTTCCAGAGGAGGATGCACATCAACTTAAATGTTATAATTTCATTAAGAGAGTTCAGACAGAATCTGCATTCTGATGCACTTCAAATAAGTACCATAAACTTAATGGTCATGTGAAACATACACAAACAAGGCTGCACAAGGACTTTCCACTTTTCTATGCTATCCATGCAGGTTCTAAAACTGGCAGTGTTCATGGATTTACATTTGCAATCAGTTCATCTTCCAGGCACAGAGGACTTTCTAGTAGAAAATTAACTGAGATAGCTCATCTGGAGCAGAACTGGCAACTGTTTTCCAAATTCTTTCAGAGACTGATCTCTGCTTGCAGACGTTTAGATATAGATTTATTTGTAACACCGAGGGATACCTGCTTAGTGTCAGTGGTGCAACAGGCAGCACAATTACCTATAGTGCAGAAGGTTGTAGGGTCTATTCTCATAAAATATGGATGGGTTGCTAAGACTGTAGTACAGTATGAGAGATGTTGCACTACTGAGTGTGTTGTCCATTTGATGTGATATTAAAATGTGGCCCCCTCTGCTTGAGTCAGTGCTACCTCAGGTGGATGTAAAAGATCTCGCCACACCTGGTTGTTTGGGACCTCTCCTTAATGTTTAGGTTAATTATCAGGTTATTTTTAAGTGACTGAGATGGTTACACAGATAGTATACAATTCCCATGCAACCCCTATTATATTGGAAGCTAGGATATGGGTCTTGCTGAAGATATATAGATGTAAATTGGAATTCAATAAACTCCATGTAGGTTCCGTGCATTGCCTACACAGAGTGAATTAGAGTACACAATACCATTCATTGCATGGTATTGTGCAGCCACTATCAATGAATATTAATAATGTGCACATAAACAAGGTTTCACTGCTTGCACCTGTGTTGCTGTCTGCAAAACATGTACACTGAATGTGGATCATTCCACACAACCTTTTAGTGCCAGTAATATGGTCAAACACTAAAATAATGGGGGCAAAGGGCAAGCATGCATTTTCTGAAGGATATGAAGTACAGAACAGAAATGTACATCATTATATATTGACTTCAATGTTCAGTGCTTTCACAATAAAAACACACATTTTACAAAGAACAGGCCAAAATATGATGCGGATATCTGGACATTCTGCAAAACCGTAGACAGTCTCCTTTTTGTGTTTTAATTTCTTTTTTTTTTATTTTGTATTTATTTTTTGTTTAGCCAGTGTTTGCATGGTATGCCTCTTGGCATAAACATATATAGCTATGGTCAACTGGTTTGTGTGAACTGCAGCACTGCACATGAGAGAACCTTGCAATAACTACTAAGATAGCAGATATCATCTCATTAGTCCTGTGTGAACAGGTGTTAAGTGTAGGTGCAGAGTGCAGATGGTCCAGGGTTCTAGAACAGGGTCTGCAAATTTTGTTTTACTGTCATAAGATTGCAGATTATAGCAATAAAGTGCAACATATGCAACTGTTTTCTTAATCTTCTTGTGGTAATAGATGAAAGTGTAGGAGAACTGTATACAGGGCACATTTGACTATCACATTTAAATGAGTGCCTGTATATCTAATAATCTAGAAATTGCATTGTTTGCCACTGTTGTGCATCACTTACTATCGCATAAACATGGTGCCCACCAGTGCACACCCTTGCCTACTGTGTTTATGTGATGGTAAGCAATGCACAACATCTTTAAATGTTGCAAAACCAAAATGTGCCCACTCTCAGTAAGCGCAAGATGTGCAATAGGTGGGAAAACAGGAGCATATAAAATGAAATTGGTGGTAAATGTTTATTATACATTGAGCTTGAATTTTGGAAGGAATATCAGGAGCTGCCAGAGAGGATGTGTGCCTTTGGGCACAGTTTTGAGGTGTCCATAAGTCCAAAATTGTTGTTGGACTCCTAGTTAAGAACCATGGTCCCCAGTTACTGCAGTGGGGCTATTCAGGCTCAGAATACAAATCTGAAGCCTGGAATAGTGTTGACAGGGCTTTAATCAGTACTACAAGTATCCTCTGCACTGATGAGCAATGCAGACATCACTTTGATGATGTCTGGAGGAGGAAGCAGGATATCCATGGCCTTTGGATTGTGGAATTTTGGGAAGGGGACACCACACAGATGTGTAAGTATCAATTTTACTTAAATGTGATAGTCAAATGCATGTTTGCCCTTTGCCCCTCAAAAAACCTCTCTAGCAGCAGTATTCTGGACTGGATTTTAGTCTCTCATCCCCATTATTTCTCTGACAGTGGTACTCTTCCCGACCCTCTTAGTGACCACATACCCATCTTCATGCTTCGACTCCCCTTACTCCTACATCGCACCCATAATTATATTACTGTCCGTAACCAAAAAAACTTTAACCCATCAACCTTTTCTAACTCTCTAAAAGCAATAAACTGGAACTGTCTAAAAACACTACCTCTAGATAATGCAGTTGCCCACTTCAACTCAACATTCTTAAAGCTGTTAGACTTCCATGCTCCCTTAAGGACAAAGAGAATAAAAATTAAAACTGTCCCTTGGCTTTCCAAAAACACACTAGCAACCATGCATCACAGAGATAAAGTCTGGGCACCCAACCAGAAAAACAGGACCCCCCTCATCCATAATGAATATAAAACACTTAGAAATAAAGTAAAAAAGCTCATCATCTCTGATCGACAAAATTACTTCACCATACTCCAAAACAATAACAAAACAAATCCTCAGAAATTCTGGAAAAGTATTTCTACTCTACTTAACCCCAGCAAACCAGACACCCCCAACCCCAGACCCTAATGCCCCTGATACAGACTTAGCTACCCAATTTCACTCTTTTTTCATTGACTCTATTTCCAAATTAACCTCTTCATTCTCTAACAACACCACATTCTCCAATTCACCCCCATCCTCCCCTACCAACACTTCACCCTGCACTGCTACCACTCCCTCACTCTCATCCACTAGCTCTCTACCCTCCACCTCTTCTCCTACTCTCATTTCCTCCTCATCTTCACCCCCTAACACCCCGTCTCCACTCTCCCCACTATTCTCATTAAAACCTATACCCACTTCCATTATAAAAAAACTCCTTCTGAAACTGAAGCCATGCACTAATGCTCCGGATAACATCCCTTCTTACTTTCTTAGCATAGCTGCTGAAGCAATTGCCTACCCCATTAGCATTCTTATCAACCATTCCATCCAAGAAAGCATAGTTCCCCAAATCTGAAAAAAAGGCCTTTATCATACCTTTACATAAAGGTGGCAACAATAACAATGTTACTAATTTCCACCCAATCGCTATCTTGTCTCCCATCTCAAAACTCCTAGAAAAGTGTATCCAACTTCAACTCCTACCACATCTCTTAGATAATCACCTACTAACTCCCACACAACATGTATTCAGACCAAGGCACAGCACTATGACAGCCCTCCTTTCCTTCCTTGAAACTGTTAACAAAGCCCGGGACTCTGGTCTTATTGTTTCTACTCTACTACTTGACCTCTCTAAGGCCTTTGATACTATCTCACACAGCCTGCTTTTAACTAAACTCTCAAAACTTAACCTATCTCCTTCTTCTTTGAACTGGTTCTCCAGCTATTTATCCAACAGATATCAAGCAGTAAAATGGAAAAAGGCCACCTCCTCATTTCTAAATACCTCAACCGGAGTTCCCCAAGGCTCTATATTGGGTCCCCTCCTCTTTAACATATTTATAAATGATTTCCGCAACTCTATCCCTTTCTCAAACATCATCCAATATGCAGATGATTCAACTATAATCTGCTCTGCCACATCTATCCCTACACTCCTAAAGCTTACTCAAGATGCTTTTTCAACCACTGAGCAATGGATGAAAAGAAATCACCTAGCACTCAATGCCTCTAAAACCAAATTAATGGTTTTCACCCCCTCTAAAGTCTCCTCTTTTGATATAAACACATTCTCTATTACTAGTCAAAATAACACACCTCTGGAACTGGTGTCAGAGACCAAATTACTTGGGGTCCAAATTGATAACCAACTCAAATTCAACTCCCATTTACAACTAAATATAAAAAAAAAACATCAAAAACTAGGTATGCTCTATCGGCAAAATCACTACCTTACACCTGCCACTAAAATCACTCTCTACTTCCTTTCTTATCCCCTTCCTTCTCTATGGAGCTCCACTTCTAACTAATCTACAGTACTCTCTGAAAACACAACTTTCTTCTTGCTACAACAAAATCGCCAAGTTCGCTACCAGCCATAAGTCCTCCACCCACCACTGTTCCTCTCTCCAACAACTAAAATGGCTAGAACTACCCAAGCATCTCACCTACACTCAACTAACTCTTGCACACAAGCTCATTTTCAACCCATCCTTCTGTCCCTCCCTGTCTCCTGCCTTTAAAATGCACCTACCTGATAGAGTATTAAGGTCTAACAACCAAAATCTATTAGAAGTGTACAAATCAAGTCGTCCCCCAGGAAAAAATCTTCTATCATACGGTCTAGCACGCCTCTGGAACTTCCTACCACCATCTATTCGTATCACCTCTAACCATTTTATTTTCAGAAAATCCCTTCATTCACATCTAGTATCCCAGTGGGAATGCTCTTGCTCCCACCCCACATAACTAACACTGGCAATTTCCTTCTCCTGATTACTCCAGCAATTTCCTTTTATCATTTCTCTTAACACGTACATTCTTATTATTATTATTGTATAGGCAAGAATGCACTAAGCTGTACCTCTTAATTGTATGTTTCCTGATATGAAATTGACTCCTCATTATTTACTTTGCTACATTCCTTCTCAGTCTGTATCATCTGTAAGTTTCATCTCTAGTTTGTATTATTTGTAATGTTTGCTGTATTATTTGTATTTTTTGCTTGAATCTTTACAATTGTATAACTATCATATAACCTACTGTAACATCGATTGTATGGAGCTTTTCTCCCCAGGACTCCATTGAAAACGGGTCCATTTTGGCCCAATGGACTATCCTGGTAAACCAACTGCAAATAAATAAATAAAATAAATGAATAATTGTAAGAGTTAAAAGCTGAATATAGTCAAGACTTTTAGTCATAATGGTGTTCTGTTCAGATTTTTCTACAGCTGCTGCAGAGTGAGCCTCAAATGTTCAGTCACATGCTGCGCGTTTAGTAAGGACACGACAAGCATGTGGTATGTATGTATGCATCAGAGCAGTACTATCTAAATAGTATTTTAATTATAATAATTTGTATAGTAGTTTTGTAGCATTAAAAGGTAAGGACCACTTAGCTGGTATTTAATATAGTTGTATCAAACTGAGCATGCATATCCCAACTATAAAAGAAACTATGCATGCCTTAATGTGTAGCACAAAGCAATGTTGTCATATTCTCAAATAATAGTGATAATAGTGAATATGCATCTCTAAACTGTAAAAGGAAAGCATGCATGCAGTAGTATGTGGGACAAAAGAGCAGCACAGTATATTAACATAGCCTTCAGTTGTGGGTTCAGAAACCACAATTCCCAAATATAAAATACTGTTAGGTTTTCATCATTATTGGACTGTAGCTTCATACCTCTATACCAGTGGCACAAATGGCCTTCTGTAAATTGTAAACATTATAACTGGAACACACATATGTGCAATATATGCATCCATAGGTTCATAGGTTCATATGTTGGTACTAGGCTATTGGCCCTAGGGCCTATACAAGCCTAGCCATAACAATTCCCTGGCTATTTCTTCCAGGAATATTTACTTTCCTGGTCCCCTGTCTAGCAGGGTGACTGACATGGTCCCCAGGGTGAATTTCCTATCTTCCATCCAATCGTCAAGGTTCCTTTTGAAGAGGGCCAAAGAGATGCTCAGCCTGACATGTATGGGCAGACTGTTCCAGAGTATGGGGAGTCTCTTGGTCAGGAACCTATCCCTCCAGCGTGTTTTATTCATTGAGATGACCAAGTTTAGATCCCTGGAGCATGTGGCTCTGAGGGATTGGGATTTCTTTAAGTGTAGCATGTCCAACAGCTCTGGGTTTGACAATGCCTTGTATGTTAAGCAGAGATCGCCTCTGAGTAGGCGATATGTGGCAGAGTATAACTGGAGTTTCTTTAGATGGTCAGCATAGGACATCTGCTTTAGGCTTGTAATTCTTTAAGTGATGTATTTCTGTGGCCTTTCCAGTTGTTGCAGATGTCTTGTAAGGTACATACCAAACAGAGCATTGTACTCTGTAAAGGGTCTAATGAGGGATGAGTACAGTGAGACAATGACCTCATTTTTTCTGGATGAAAAGTTCTTAGTGATGAGGTGTGCCACATAAAAGGATTTCCTGACTGTTGTGGTGATGTGGTTATTGAAGGTGAGGCCTATATACACCTGTGTAACTAAGTCCCTTATCAAACTTTCAGTGTTTAGTGTACAGCCACGAATGTGGTAATTCATGGTTACATGTTTTTTCCCAAAGGCGATAACTATACATTTCTTGGCATTGAGCTTGAGCCCATGGCTCTGGCACCAAGCAGCTGTTTCTGTAAGGCCCTTTTGTAGCATATCCACATCATTTGGGGATTCAATAATGGCATCATCTGATAACCTTGATAGCCAGAGTCCCTTAGTGCTGGCCTGTACTTCAGAGAAGTAGATGCCAAACAAGAGCGGTCCTAGGACTGAACCCTGAGGTACTCCACTTGTCATTTGTCTGAAGCTGGATTTTGAGTCAGCTACTTTTACAGTGTGGGTTCTGTCAGTAAGCCAGTTGGCAACCCATTGAGTGATGTAGGGATTAATGCCCAGCTTAGTAAGTTTATCTATGATTCTAGAGTGGGGGATGGTGTCGAAGGCCTTAGCTAGGTCCAGATAGGCTGTGTGGACCACCTTGCCCTTGTCCACAGCTCTGGAGACTGATTTGAAGAAGTTAATCAGGTTGAGGAGACAAGATTGGCCATTTACAAAACCAAACTGGGTGTGGTCCATCAAGGATTACTGGCTACAATGTGTACTATAGTATACCTCTATTATAAACTGGGTAGTCATAAAAGTAAGGAAGAAACTCGTTAGGAGTTTGTACTGTTAAAAGTAAAGGTAACAGAATAGAGTCAAATAATTGTATCAATGCTTTGTACGTCACCTATGCAGTTACTAATGTTCTGCCTTTTTTTTCTCTTACCCCAACCCTTTTATCTTTTTTCCTTTTTTTTTAATCTTTTTTATTTTTTGTTCTTTCTACAGCACAGCAAGGTAGGACTGTCCCACACGATCCACCTGCCCCCATTCCACCAGCTACAGCATCGTTGCCCAGCTTGTCTGGTGCAGAACTTGGTAGCACACCCTCTGCTGCCCTTGCACTACTCAGCCTCTCAGGTATTTCTGCCCCAGAGGATAAGCCTGTGGCTCCCTCTGGGAGCAGTGGGAGAGGTGGTGATTTTATCATCTGTGGCAAACTGGCAGGGATGGTGTGTTGTTGTCACATGCCTACATTAGATAGAACACCTGCTCTCCATTCTTCTGAAGAGAACTCATAGGAGGCACAGACGTAAGCACTGCAGCCAGCGGCACAATGAAGTGACAGAGATGATAGTCCACTGGGTGAAGGCTAGATTCTCACTGTCAACTGCCTCAGTGTGCATGGGATCAGGATTACCCACTCTCTCTCCATCCATAGTATTCAACCACCTCATGTGTCCTTTCCCATCCCTGTCTCTTGTCTTGTTTGTCTTGTCTGTCTGCAATTGCTTCTTCACCTGCCCAACTTACCTCACCCAGACATTCCTACAGCACTCCCACAGTATTCCTCTCTCTCTGTCAAAAAAAAAAAAAAAACAATGGGCACCTGTCTCACAAAAAAAAAAAAAAATTGTCCCATACATAGCTCTTTATTTCACACATGAGTCTTCATGACACACATGATTCTGTACAAATCCCTACACAATATTTCTTTCTGGAAGTGACGGTCCAAATTCAGCAAAATTTGTGCATATATGTTCATGTTCATTTTTTATTCTAGAAGAAATGGATAGCTATGTTTCGTTCCTACGTCCTTCCTGC
Organism: Protopterus annectens; assembly: GCF_019279795.1. Classification (NCBI taxonomy): domain Eukaryota; kingdom Metazoa; phylum Chordata; order Ceratodontiformes; family Protopteridae; genus Protopterus; species Protopterus annectens. The sequence goes on along the minus strand of NC_056740.1, from coordinate 87,157,009 downwards.
ACATTCCTGCCTTCCTTTCACTTTGTTCTTCCCCTTGCTTGCTCCCCATTTCACCACTTTCCTGTCTTCACCCCTTCTTTTCTTTAAAGCATAATCGCATATATAATTGCAGGTATGCTGTCATTTTTTTACCTACATAATGCATATGCTGGAATATGTTAATGAGTAATGTGAAGCAGAGCTTTTTACACTATCTGTATGCATTAGTTAGAAGTGTACTGACGGCATGGCCATATTTGTCAAGCCATTTCAGAGGTACAAATGATTGACAATGCATGAAAATAGCAAGCTGTGTGATACATATGTACAAATGACTCAGGGACAGGTCCTGTGAATGCATGTTTAGCATTTCAAATGTGTTTTATTAGCAAAGTGGGTCATGTGCCTGTTCTTTGTTGGGTGGGGGAAACAAAGAGATGTTACCATTATGTCACAAACTAGAATGGACTGCTCTTTTGGGGGGAGCACAATTGAGTTACTGCTAAGGCACATACAAGGATATGTTGCCCTTGCTACTTTCCTGGTTTTGCATCCTGCCTGTTTGTTAATATTTCGCATATGTAGCATGTGTTATGTTTTTCCAGTGGGTACTACTGACTGACTACCTTAGCTGTTTTAGCTGGTAAAAGTTACTTTGTAGTTATGAGATAGTTATTACATTATCATTTTATTGTCTTTTAGGATGGAAAATGTCACTGAGGTGCAAACTCTCCTTCAGTGAGGCAGATAATATAATCATAGTGGATGTGGCCCATAAAAATGCCGCTTTTCTTCTTGGAAGGGGTCATTCCAATATGGCAGATAGGCTGAGACTGTGGCAGCAGACCATTGCAAACATAACTGCTGTACTTATGAGCAGGTGTACCACAGGACCACTGACATGCACAAATCTGCACGGAGATGTGCAGCTGCTGTTGCCTAAAGCCAGAGGGTAACTGGGGGTGGGTCTAATGCAGAACACCCTCTCATCCCAGTGAGGAATTCCTGGTGAAACATCTACAACAGAACAACTCACAGCACAGTGGCCCACAATATGAGATTAATGTGGGTGCCCCTCCTTCTCTGTCCCAGGAAGATCATCCAGACAGGCTTTTTTGTATGACCAGTTGACTACTGTTGTATACTGAAACAACTAAAATAAAACTTACTTCTGTATCATGTCTTTTTTGGGGAGGAATTGAAGATTGGTACAGTAATACGCCCAATTTGGAGTTGTCAGCCACGTTCTTGTTGAAGCAACACGCCATGCAGATTTAGAGATGTACATGTTGTACCCCCTGTCTTACTGTTAAATGTGATGATGTTGGCCTTACCTCTTGCTTAACTTATTTCAGGACCATCAGGAAGCCAACAATGTATGCCTCCTGCAGATGATAGTCCAAATCAAGTTATTTCAGTACTGCAGAACAATTTCTAGAAATATAATTGTCATTTTATGCCTGTTGCATGTATTGTTCTACTTTTTGTAACAGTGCCAGCACTGTTAGATGCTTAGCATATATTGAACTATAGTAGTGCAGGTATTAATGTATGCCTGTGTTTCTACCTTTTTATCACATGTGATCATGACAGCGGGAGTGTGGACCTTGTGCCACCAGATGTCAGTGTCTCATCAGACACTGATGAAGATGGTGGCAAAACCAAGGCACAGTTAGAGCGTGCAGAGGTTGAATATGACTCAGAGGTTGATATCCAGCCACCCCCTTCTTTTTCCCCGAACACAGTCTGTAGGCCTACACATAACCAGTGCACTGAGCCCACAGATATAGGACAGGTGGACAGTGATGATATTGAGCAAGGAAGTGTGGCTACTGTGGCTTCAGTGCCTGTTGAGTTTGGACATAGCTAAAGTGTTGGTGAGGTGCCACACAGGAGGGTTGAGAGGGGTGCTGGAGGGGGCCTGCTGTCCTTCCTCCACCTACTGCAGATGTCTCTTCCTGTATCATACAATGCATGTTTAGGGCCATCGTGCAGGCACAGACATGTTCAGAAAGGAACTCCAGACAAATTCCCAGGGTTTTGGATGTGATACAATCTGCCATACGTGACTGTTTCCACTGTGTCACTGATTCCCAGGATCAGATGAATGACACATTGGAACGAGGAGTCTCTGTGATGGAACATCTGCTGGGAGGGGAACAGCATCCTTGTGGGTGTAATACAGATACAACGTCTGCTGATAGCCAATGTAGCCATTCCCAATCATGCTCCCATAGTTGCAGTACTTCCACTGGTATCTCATTGAGTGTGCTGTCCACACCCAGACATGGCAAGCCATGGGGTCATGGTCCTGGGCATTCCTGTGAAGGGAGCACATCCAGCAGACATTGGTCATGCTCAGGTAGCAGCACTTGATCTGACCTTGGGTGTGGAAGTGCCAATGCAACACCTGGAAGAGCCAGTTCTCATAGTTGGGGGCGACAACAATGAACTGCCACCTCTAACATGCATGGCTCACAGCTGTCTAACATACCAAGATGTTGAGCTAGGACTGAGCTTGTCTGTATTCATGCAGACTCCCACACACCAACTTGACATAAAGGATCCCTACAGACACACACACAGCCTGCCTGCTTCTCTTTCTCCCTCATGCACACTCGCTGACCTTTTGTGTCAGCCTAAGTCTCCTGCTCCCAGCACCCTGTACAAGTGATGATATCTGCCATATCTCTTTTTTCTCTTTTTTGAATTTAGGGATACAAAAGCTTTTTGTCTGATGCACAAGGTGCTTAGTTACATTAGTGCCTAGTATATCTGCATTTGTATTGTTAAACTGATAATTGTACCTGTTTATATTTGCCTTGCACAATGATACAGTGGATAGCATCATCATGACAGTACCTTCTAGTGTATTCTCTTGTAAGGGTTGTGAAATCAGGAACTGCAATGTGTGTTATTACTTTATAACCTTTCTCTTTAATGTTTTCCAGTACATACATATAGTGCACTTCATAAGACACACCATCGCATTCAGATCTCAGGATAGTATGACAGCATTGCAGTGAAACTCAACAGTGATACATTATAATGTTCTCTTTTACATGAAACTCACCATACACATGCAGCAGATGGATGGACCATAGGGCTTTCTCATTGAGATAACACAGGGCCTACTAACCATGACATGCTGTATGTGGGTAGATTAAAAGACATGTCACTGTTATTTGTCTGATATCACATTAAATTGTAACTGTCATTCTAAGCCTATTACTCTTGGTTTAAGCACATGGGCTTCAGGCCATTTGTCTTACATTAAGAAGGTTTACAGCCTACACCCTTGTGGGAGGAGGTGGTAGCCTCTGCCCTTCTGAGCTTGGAATTGACAGTTGAATGCTTATTGTGGCTGCTGTTCTAAGTGTCTTTGTTATGGTTTAAGCACTTGGCTTGTTACATTAGGAAGGCTTGTCGTGTAGACTCCTGTGGCAGGGAAGGTTGACTTACAACCTTCTATGCTGGGAATTGCTGGTTGAAGGCTTTTTTTGTGATTTATTGTGAAATTGTCTTAATTCTGGTTTAAGCACTTGGGTTCCAGATCACTTATTTCATACTAGGAAGGCTTGCTGTCTACCTTCTTATTGGAGTATTCTACTGAATTGCTGCTTTACTTAAACTGTTTGTTCTTTTGTTGTGATTGCAATGTTTTGCACTTTGGATTTCTAGTTCTTCTGCATTTTATAACATATGCTCAGTTCAGGCTTGCTGAATCTACACTATTTGGTATTACTGGAGCACTAAAAGCAAACCTCTTACATTAAGAAGGCCCCCCTGCACCATTGTGACAGAACTGTGCAGCCAAGAACCCATCTGAGTTGGGGATTGTTAGAATATGACTTATTGTTGGCCTTTCCCTTTGTTTACTTTTTAAAAATAGTTTAACTTTGTATTCCACTGTTGTATTTTGCTGGGTTTACAGTCAGTTTACTGTAGCTGCTCATAGCTTGCACTGCAGCCCTGTGAACAACTCAGTTGTGCATTGTGAAACTAGCTCTACACTAAATAGACATATTTTGTTAGTCTTACACCAAAACCTGTTCAACCTAGCCCACTCCTGACTAGTTACTACAGTATATACCTTCCATAATGGATGGACAGTTCCTACCATTTCTCCAGGCAGTCTGATTTACATGGGCATCCTGAGGCAACAGGACAATTGCCTTATGTATACTGACAACCAATTACTGATAAAACAAACTAATACAAAATGTGAGAGCTGTATCTATACTATGGATTTGGAATCAATTCTCTCATGTAACAGCAAACCAGATAACATTCAAGTACAAGCATGCAAAATTTGAAGGTAATGCTACTAAATGCTTGAAGTCTAAACCTCAAAATGCACTCTCTCAAGGCACTCCTAAAAATGGAGAACATCGATATCTCTGCAGTAACTGAGACCTGGTTCAAGGCTCCAGAGAGCACCCCTGCAATACCAGGCTACAACTCTTACCACACATTTCAGCCACCAAACCAGGATCGAAACACTAAAGGTGTAGGAGTGTCCATATTCACCAAGGATATTCACACCACCAGGTTACTTGCCCAACACAATGCATCTGAAATTCTCCAGGTGCAACTAACACTAGGTAAGACTGCAATCCAAATTGTAGCTTGCTACAGATCCCCCACCATGCCCCAAGATTCTCACTACACCTTTCTAAACATACTGGAAAATATTAATATACAACCAAACCCTGTAATACTGGGTGATTTCAACTACCCTGCCATTAACTGGGAAAACTACTCAGGTACCAACTCCTTTTCCCAACGGTTCTTGGAATACATAAATTCCAATGCCCTGGATCAGCTAATCCATAGTCCCACCAGAGGCTCCAATACCCTAGACCTGGTCATTACCAACATGGGAAATCGATGCTCCACACCTGTGGTCACCCCCTCATTGGTCAGGTCAGACCATAAGCTAATCACCCTTAACATCCACATCCCACCCCCACCCCCCAGTAAGGAAACCTCCATAAAAAACTTTTCCAAAGCCAACTTCATGTTACTCAAATACACCAAACTCCACAGCAACGGAAATAACAGCATGGACTGAGAATAAATAAAATTTAATTGTGATTCTGGTACCTCGGCCTTCGCCTTCAAATGGAATTCCATTTGAAGGTGAAGGCCGAGGTACCAGAATCACAATTAAATTTTATTTATTCTCAGTCCATGCTGTTATTTCTGTTGCTGTGGAGTTTTTTGTATTTGGTTCTTAGTGGCTGTCTTCAGCAGTTTTGGTGTTTTTTGGTGATTCATGTTACTCAAGTCAGAAGTTACAAACTTCATGACACCCATGCAGACGGGAACTGAAAGTCCGACTGCTGAGTCCTGCACTAAGGCCCTGTATGAGCACATCCACTCACGCATAAATCGTGCCATCCCAAATAGAATCAAGATGTTCTCCTCCAAAAAAAGGAAGCCAATCTGGCGGTCCCCTGCTATAAACAAACTTTACAACAAAAGGAAGAAACTGTTGCAGAAAAGAGGAAAATCCCAGGATGCAAAAAACTCCCTTACCAGCATCAGTAAGAAGCTGAGAACCCTCATAAAATCCTCCAAAGCTAGTTATGAAAATAAAATTGCCAAATATTCCAAAGACAACCACAAGGCATTCTATAACTATGTCAAGAATCTAAATGGCAATGCTCAGATCTGCTCTGAGCTACAACAGAATGGCATTAAATATACTGATCCCAAGGATATTGTCAATATCCTGGCAGATCGATTCAGTGCCAACTTCACCCCCCCACCCCCTAAATGGCCCATCTCAATACCAGAAGATTGCCAAATTCCAGTAATAAAGGGCACACAGGTAAAAAATGCACTCTCCAAAGCTAAGAATACAGCATTCATGGGACCAGATGACACCCCGGGCTGTGTACTACATGAACTACAAAATGAATTGGCACCTCACCTAAGTGTCATGTTTAATCATACCCTCACCTCAGGCTTCATGCCCACTGAGTGGTGCACAGCTAAAGTTATCCCACTCCACAAGGGGCGATCCACATTGGATCCCCGGAACTATCATCCCATCAGTCTGACAAGCCTGATCTGCAAGGCCATGGAATGTATTATCATGGAACTTATAAACAAAGACATTGGCAACCTTAAAACACCGGACCCCACCCAGTTTGGGTCCATGAAGGGCCAATCTTGTCTCCTGAACCTGATTGACTTCTTTGAATCAGTCTCCAGAGCCATGGACGAGGGTAAGGCAGTCCATACAGCCTATCTGGACCTCACCAAGGCCTTTGACACCACCCCCCACTCTGGAATCATAGATAAACTTACTAAGCTGGGCATTAATCCCTACATCACTCAATGGGTTGCCAACTGGCTTACTGACAGAACCGACACTGTAAAAGTAGCTGACTCCAAATCCAGCTCCAGACAAGTGATAAGTGGAGTACCTCAGGTTTCAGTCCTGGGACCTCTCTTGTTTGGCATCTACTTCTCTGAAGTACAGGCCAACACTAAGGGACTCTGGCTAACAAAGTTTACAGATGACTGCAAACTGGGAGCCATTATTGAATCCCCAAATTATGTCGATACTCTACAAAGGGGCCTTACAGAAACAGATGCTAGGTGCCAGAGCCATGGGCTCAAGCTCAATGCCAAGAAATGTATAGTTATCCCCTTTGGGAAAAAATATGTATCCGTGAGTTACCATATAGATGGTAGTACACTAAACACCGAACGTGTGATAAGAGACTTAGGGACACAGGTGGACAGTGGCCTCACCTTCAATAACCACATTGCCACAGCAGTCAGGAAATCCTTCTATGTGGCACACCTCATCACTGAGGGCTTTTCATCCAGAAAAAAGGAGGTCATTGTCCCACTGTACTCATCCCTCATTAGACCCATTATAGAATACAACGGCCCATTTGATATCTACCTCTCAAGAAATCTGCAGCAACTGGAAAGGCCGCAGAAATACCTCACTAAAAGAATCACAGGCCTAAAGCAGATGCCCTATGCTGACTGCCTTAAAAAACTCCAGCTATACTCTGTCGCATATCGTCTACTCCGAGGTGATCTCTGCTTAACATACAAGGCCATGCCAAACCCAGAGCTGTTGGACATGCTACACTTAAAGAAATCCCAATCCCTGAGAGCCATACGCTCCAGGGATCTAAATCTTGTCATCACAATAAACAAAACATGCTGGAGGGATGGGTTCCTGACCCAGCGACTCCCCAGACTCTGTAATAGACTACCCATACATGTCAAGCAGAGCACCTCTTTGGCCCTCTTCAAAAGGAACCTTGATGACTGGATGGGAGAAAGGAAATTCACCCCAGGGATCATGTTTGTTGCCCTGCTAGACAGGGGTCCAGGGAAGTAAATAGTGTGGGAAGAAATAGCCAGGGAATTGTTAGGGTTAGGCTTGTATAGGCCCTAGGGCCGATAGCCTAGTACCAACCTATGAACCTATTTTGTCAGTACACACAGTTCACCTCTTGCACATATTAAGCTCAGAACACATAAACCCACATATGCAGAGGTACTCACTAGAAACCTAACTAAAGATCAGAGACCTCCCAAGCACAAACCTACTGCACACAGCAACAAAATCCACTGCACATAATAATACAAACACCAGAGTCTCAGCCAATACTTCCCTCAGGGAAGACACCTCAAAACCAAATATCTTGCTCATAAGTGACTCCATAGTGAGACACACAGATGTCCCCCTTACCAGGCTGGACAAGGAGAAAGTCACAGTCAGCTGCCCATCAGGTGCCAGGATCCATCAGATCATGCACGTCCTTAAGTCTCCCAACAACAAGTACCGTTATGAGTCTATCATAGTCTATGTTGCAGTGAATGACTGGAGACATACCTCACTGTACTGCATGAAGGTGCTTGAATCCCCATAGTGGCCTTTTTAGACAATGTAAGAACAACTAAAGCCCAAACTTAAAAAAATCCACCACTGTGAGACTGAAAGTTATGCTGCTTAATGCAAGAAATGTAAATCAGAAACTGCACTCACTGGAAGTACTCCTTACCTAAGAAGATGCCCATGTCTGTGAAGTCACACAGACATGGTTCAAGGCAGCAGAGAGCCCCCCTGGCCATGCAAGAGTATAATGTCTTCCATACATTCAGATATCAAAATGAGCATGAAAGAACCAAAGGCGGATGTATACATCTTCATTAAAGTCAAATACACCACAAGACTGGTCAAAGTGTACGACTCCATAGTGCTACTCCAAGTCCAACTAATTGTATGTAAACTCTCCTTCCATATCATTGTTAGCTATACGTCTCCCACCATGAACTACAAGTACCAGTCTGCCTACTTTGACCTACTTGAGTCACTCATTATGCAGCCAAACACCTTGGTAATGTGTGATTTCAACTATCCTTTCATCAATTTGGGGTCATATATGTGCACAAACATGCTTACCCTAAGGTTCTGTACTTTGTTAGTACACATGCTGTGCAACAGATAGTCTGCACCCCCACAAGTGGCTCAAATGTCCTAGACTTAGGACTAACCATCATTGTGGTTCTCTGCACTTACCCCTGTGTTTTGGCTCCCCTGGTCAGATCAGCTCACAATTCAGTATCATTCTCATTCACAGTCATACCCAACATCCCGTCAAGAGCAGAAAGGGTGAAACCTTTCTCCAAAGCAAACTACAGGCTCCTAACTGATGCCATAAATAGTTTCAAACCCCCTGCTACCACTGTCAGCAATGACTGCTATACAGAGGTGTACACAATAGGTTTGTATAAACATCTATAGAAATGTACAGAGTTGGCTAAACGTGAACTGATCAAAACAAGTTCCTCACAGAAAACAAGCTACCCTGGTGGGCATCAAACATATATAGGTTATACAACAAGTGGAAGAAAGTAATGTCTAAGAGCAAGAGGGAACTGACTCAGCAGAGGAAGGACACCCTCCACATCTTGAACAATGAAATTAGCTGTCTTGTAAAGTCCTCTAATGTCACATACAAACCTAAATTAGCATCCCTATCTAAAGATAATCAGGAGGCATTCTGTAGCTATGCTAGAAATCTAAAAGTGAAGGGCTAGCTTTGCGTCAATCTAGTAGTGGATGGTACCATTCATACTGACCCTGAGGACATTGCAAACCTGCTACCAGACATTTTGGGGTAAACGTCACCCCCCCAACCCCCATCCCCATCAGACATACCCTAAAGCATACCTGTCACCTGTCCTCTAACTAGTATCTGAAAAGAGTAGTTCATAACAGTACTCCCCATGGACAAAAAAAACAGCCTCTATGGGACTGGATAACATCACAAACTGCCTACTAAATGGTATGAAATAGGACCTAGTGGAACAAGTTGGCACTGTCTTCAACCACAGTTTAAGTACTGGCTTTGTCCCAGCAGACTGGACCACAGTAACAGTAATTTTCTTGCACAAAAGGGGTCCATTAGCCGATCCTGAGAACTATAGACCTCTAAGCCTCACCAGGCATATCTCCTAGGCCATGGATAGAATCATCATAGATCTTATCAGAAAGACATAGGTGACCTTCAAACTGTTGTCCAGACACAATTTGGCTTCATTAAGGGTAGATCAGGCTTATTAAACTCTGGTGGACAACTTTGAGAATGTTAATAAAGCCCTGGATGAAGGTAAAAAAGTATATACATTCTATCTTGACTTAGCCAAAGCTTTTGAAACAATCCCCACTCAGGCATCATTGATAAACTCACACAGCTGGGAATTAACTCATATGTCACTAGATGAGTAGCCAACTGGATCATGTACAGGACACATACAGTCAAATTTAGGGATTCCATCTCTATCAGTAGACTAGTTACCACTGGGTACCACAAGGATTTGTGCTGGGCCCCCTATATCCAAGGGAAAATAGATGGTCTGTGGTTTACCATGTTTGCCAATTGCTGCAAATTGGGTGTAATCATAGAATCCCACAATGCTGACATACTACAATAAGGCCTTACACAGGCAAATGATTGGTGCCAAAGCCACAGACTCGAAATAAATGCCAAATAATGTGTTATCATCCCTTATTGCCAAGGGAAAATCCCTGCACATTACAATGTTAACAGTACTACTTTTGGTGAGAGATTTGGGAACACAGGTTGATAGCACCCTTAACTGTGATCACCATGTGTCCACAGTGGTAAGGAAGGCTTTCTATGTTTCACATCTCATAAGTAAGGGCATTGCATACGGGTCTATGTCAATTATTCGAATGCTTAAAATGTCAAATGTTATATGGTCGAGACCATATGTTCAACATTTCAAATGCTCGAAGATTGACATTTAATGGCGTTGTACAGTGCAGAATTGGAGAATTTCTCTTTTCTGCACTGAAGTGCGGTCTCTGGTGTTGGCATATTTAAGTAGGGGGTGTGGGGGGAACAGCCCCCATGTGGGGGGTGCATGGGGGCTTGCCCCCCCTGCTTGCACTGTTAGTGTCTGTTTTTCTTTTTCTTTTTTTTTTTATTGGATACTCAATCTTCCAAATATCGACCATATGGTCTCGACCATGTGGTATTCGACATTTTGGAAGTTCGAATATTTGACATAGACCCTTACATACAGAGCTAAGAATGTTATAACTCCTATGTACTCATTCCTCATCAGACTTCTAATAGAGTACAATACTCCCTTCTGTATGTACCTCACCAGACACCTGCAGCAGCTGGATAGACCTCAGAGGTTTCTCACTAAGACAATTCAAGGCCTGCAACACATGACCTGCAATGATAGATTGAAGGCCCTGTCACTGTACTTTGTATTTTACAGGCTTCTGAGAGGTGACTTGAGCCTGACCTACAGAGCAGTCTTAGACCTTGGTCTAATAGAAATGCTGCACATCCCCAAATCACATGGGACAAAATCCACTCACTCTAGGGATCTTACCCTAGCCTGTGACATTGACAGGACATGCTGGAGTGGCAGATATGTCTCCCAAAGATTGCCACTCCTCTAGAAAAAAAGCCCAGTTCACATAAAACAGAGCTCCTCAATGAACCTATTTAAGCATAACTTAGCCAACTGGATGGGAGAACGTAAATTTACCTCTGATGTCTCACCCATGTCCCTCTTGGATAAGGGCAGTCGGTGATGATCATACAATTGCACTGCAAATATAACCATGCAAGTTAGTCAATAAGGGAACAATGGTATAACATGCCTAATCTTATAAAGGCCCTAGGACCAATAGACTAGTAACTTCCTAAGAACATATGATGATATCTGCCTTGGGTCTAGGCCAATGTCTGATCCTGCCCTGGTGGGATGGTTGTATATGCAATAATCTAATATAGCTGATTATATCACCATTGTCTGTTGAGCATGTGCTAGTACATCAGCATTGTCTGTTGAGCATGTGGTGGTGGTGATCTGTATTGGCTATTGAGCATATGGTGATAGTGTCCCACATGCTGGTGTAAAAGGGTCCCTGTAATGTCAAGTAACATTTCTCTCACACACACACACACACACACACACACACACACACACACACACACACACACACACACACACACACACACACACACACACACACAATTGACCACAGTGAGAACAGAACCCCTACCTATCTGAGTACACAGACTACAGAACAGAGTACTACATGGAAGCATCACAGCACAAGACTGACTTTTACATGTCCGCAGGTCAGCTTATATTGGATTACATCAGAAGGCCATGTGGAAAACAAGAGGTTGGGAGGGATGCATGAAATGGATGTATAGGCTTGTGCAAGTATAAAAAGACTAACAAGCCATGCCATTGTAGAAGTAACTGTAGGATAGCACATCTAGTCTGTTGAGTAGAGACACACACACACAGTTGACTGCAGTGAGAACAGAACCCTTACCTAAGTACACAGGCTACAGAACACAGTTCTCTATGCAAGTGCCACTGTACAACTCTGACATTCAACTTAAAGTGGATGACATCAGCAGTGCATGTAGGAGAGAAGAAGGTGGGAGGACTGCTTAATATGGATGCATAGGCAGGTGCAAGTATCAAACTACTGTCAATATATTGTGATGAGGCAGAAACTGCAGCATATGCAATTGCTCTTCTGGCTGGACACACACACACACACACACACACACACACACACACACACACACACACACACACACACACACACACACACACACACACTCATTTGCCTGCAGTGAGAACAGAATCCCTACCTAAGTGCACAACTATAGAACACAGTACTCTACGTAAGTCCCATGGCATAAGTCTAACTTTTACATGTCTGCAGGTCAACTTTTAGTGGATGACATCAATAGTGCATGCTGGAGAAAAGGTGCGAGGTCTGCCTAACATGGATGTGTAGACAAGTTCGGGTATCAAAATACTGGCAAGCTATGCCATTGGAGAGGTAACTGTAGGATAGCATAGCGGGTCTACTTTCATTCACTGAAAACAATTCAATGAATTTAAAAACACTGACACCAACTTATTGAAAGCTCAAATCAGTGAAAATTCACTTCACTGAATCACATTTCACTGAATGTAAGCACTTTTGGGCAAATAAAACATATATGCCCTTTTACCTATGTAGTGTTATGCTGGAGTTAGTATATATAGTTAGGGGGTGTGGGTGGCACAGTCCCCCACATCTGGGGGGTTGAGCGGAGAAGCCCACCACCTACTTTTGGTTTGCATTGTAAGCTTTCAGTGAAATGAGATTCATAAATTTAAAAGCTAAGTAGGTGGGGGTCTATGCCTCCCAAACTCCCCAATGTGGGAGACTGTCCCCTCCACAACCCCCTAACTATATATACTAACTCCAGGATTGCACTACAGTGTTGAAAAGGGCCTATACATTTCATCTGCCCAACAGTACTTACATTCAGTGAAATGTGCTTCACTGAAATGAGTTTTCAGTGATTTGAGCTTTCAGCGATTTTTTGAGAGTGAACTGAAATTCAGTGAAATGAGTTTTCAGTGAATCAAAGTAGACCCAGCATGTCTACTCTGCTGAGAAGACACACACACACACACACACACACACACACACACACACACACACACACAGTTGACCGCAGTGAAAACAGAACCAAAACCTGTCTAAAGTACACAGAGTATAAAACACAGTAGTCTACACAACAGCCATGGCACAAGGTGACTTTTACATGTCTGCAGGTCCACTTATACTGGATAATATCAGCAATGCATGTTGGACAGAAAGCGAGAGCCCTGCCTGAAATGGGTGTGTAGATAGGTGTAAGTATCAAAATACTGTCAATCTATGGGATTGGGGTGGTAACTGCAAGATACACAGTTGCTCTTCTGGCTGGACACATACACACACACACACACACACACACACACACACACACACACACACAGTTGACTTCAGTGAGAACAGAACCCCTACCTTTCTAAGTATACAGACTACAGAACTCAGTACTTTATACAAGTTCCACAGCACAAATTTGACTTTTACATGGCTGCAGGTTAACTTATGGCAGAGGACATCAGCAGGCCATGTGCAGGACAACAGGTTGGGAGGCCTGCAAAGGCACATAGGTTCATATGACATCAGTAGCCTAACTGTAAAGTGTGTCTTAAGCGTGTAGAAGCCTAGCTGTGTAAAAACATAAGTACCCTTATTGAGCATAGTTGGATATTTGTGTTTGGAAGAGCACATTTGGATGTTTGTATTTATCAGAACAAGGTTGTCAGCACCACTGACTGACCCTGTCCATGAGGGAGCACATAGCATTATATATTATACTTTGTAGTGTGGTTGATATAGGTGTATAAAAAACACTGAGCCTCCGGAGTTGCATTGCTTGTGGGGGACAACAGATGTATGTATTGTGAATATATGACATATACTGGGAATGTGCTCTGAATTTTCAATGTTTCCACATGTAGTTTTAAGTCACACAAAGGAAATGGACAATAAACACCAATAAGAAAGCATCATATATACAGTTCCATAGAGCAGTGAAGAGTGGATTTGCAGAATGATTAACAAAGTGTAAACACATGCAAGTTGTGCTGCTTGCACGTTGATACTATATTGCATATACTGTACTCAGATCTGGACCATGTGCTGGAAGTCTTGCAATTACACTTGTTTTCACAAGAATGTTGAGAAAACAGTTATGTATGTTGTACTTTGTTGCTGTAAACTACAATATTACAGCAGTAAAACAAAGATTGCACACTCTGGTCTAGAAGCCAGTACCATCTGTACTCCAGGCAGGGTTTTCACAATGGCCAAGGGCATTAATTGAATGTATCTGGTTAGTATATTTGGCCGTCTGTTTCATAGGTGGTCAGCTACATTTTGGGCAAACCCAATAAACACAGCCATTACCATTTTATGCTATTTGCGCTATGTGGCACATCACACAAACAGGACAATGAAAAAGGAGAGGAATAAGAGGGAAAACTTTAGTAATGGACACATATAAGCAAAATAAGTGTCTGCTGTCTCATGTTAAGATACTTTCTGGACAAATCCACCACTATTTACTTTATTACTTCACCAAGCTATGATATACAAGGATATGCCATAATACTATTACACAATGCATTCTAGGTTCAGGACTTTCCTTGCAAATTTGGCAACTGAGACAATTTTATTTCAGGCCTAGAATTTCCTTGTGTCTACTCCCATGGGATGTAAGTATGTAGGAAAAAAACAGAATGGAGACTAGATGGATGCTTTACAGCTTGTTGAATAGCTCCACCATAATGAAATCACATGCTTCTTCTGTAATTATATATATATATATATATATATATATATATATATATATATATATATATATAATTATGCTGTAATTTCCTGCTTTTATGTATATATTCTGTATATATTAGTGTAATCACTATCTGTAACACTTTATCTACTTTTGTACCAGTTAATGTTTAATATTTTCTGTATCTATGTTCTTGTTGGAGCTTTTCTCCCTAGGCCTCCACTGAAAAATGGGCTCTTTTTTGGCCCAGTGGACTTTCCTGGTAAACAAATGCAATGCAATCAATCAATAAGTTAGCAGCTATGAAAAACATCTGCTAGTTTACTGAATATATGAACTCTGTTAATGCTCGTTGGTGCATGTTGTGCACCTAAGTGCTACAGCATGCAACAACATTGAGCACACTGAGGCTGAAGTAAGGTGAAGACAAGGGAACTGATTAGTTTTGTTTGTGCCTGTTATATCATGCAAATATGCAGTTCAAAAATTAGAAGAAAGATTACATAGCTTGTAGTAGACCCCAGGACCTTTTATACTTTAGCTCTAGACATACACATGCTGCCACAGGAATAGTTATATGACATGCATTGAGAAACATTCTATTCTTCTTCTTCTTTTTTCGGCTTTTCCCAGTTAGGGGTCACCACAGCGAAGCACCTGTCTGCTCATGATTGGCAGTGGAGTTTTATGGTGTCAAGTTGCCAGCCTGGTGCCCAGCCTTCCACAGAAGGCACACACATGCACACATGTACACCTAGGGCCAATTTAGAGTGTCCAATCCACCTACAGCATGTCCCATTTCCCGTGCTTGCTCTAAGAGCCACTTCATGCAAACAAGGACAAAAAAATACATTTTAATGCAATGCGAAAAATAAGGTACATTTTACCAAAAAATAAAGACGATGACACAGAACCTGGGAACTGTGTGCTGCTTGTGTGCATTTTTACACTTCACAGACCTACATGTACACCTTTGCAAGTGTAACCTGACACCCTCCTAGCTGCCTTGCATTCAACACGAACACTGTGGAAGTACCTATACAAAATCTACATCCCTACGGGTCTACTTCAAAACATTGAAATCTCATAACATTGAAACTCAAAACAGTGAGACCATAACATCAAAAACCCAAAACACTGAAAACCCAAAACAACAAAACCGCAGAACACTGAAACTTTGCATTATACAATTGAAAACTACAATGCACATATAAATAACATCCCCTCCACCTATAACAACACCAAACTAACAAACACACTTTTTACTATGTTTCTGCAGGGAGGCAAGCCCCCCTGCAACCCCCAGCCCCCATAAATTAAATATACCAACTCCAAGATCTCACTACAGTGGCAAAAAGTTAATTACCTAACCTCACTCTATTGTGATCACCATACAGAATGTAAACATAAAGTCTAAATCACTTACCTGTATGGCTTTAAAACACATACAGATTGGCAAAATAAACACTTTTTTATCCTACTCACTTCTCCCAGCACTTATCAGAACACTAACTTAACTTCCATGAAAGCAACACATTAATATGTTTACATTCTGTATGGTGATCATGTTACAGTGGGGTTAGGAAATTTACTGTTTTCTACTATAGTGTGATCTAGGAGTTGATATATTTAATTTATGGGGGGTTCAGGGGGGCTTGCCGCCCCCTCTGCAGAAACATAGGAAAAAGTGTATTTCTTACTTTGGTGTTGTTATAAGTGGAAGGTATGTTATTTACATGTGCATTGTAGTTTTCTATGTTATGATGCACACTTTTAGTGTACTGAGTTTTTGTTGTTTTGGGTTTTCACTGTTTTGAGTTTTCAATGTTATGATCTCAATGCTTTGAGTATTAATGTTATGAAATTTCAATATTTTGAAGTAGACCCATCCCTACATGGTAACAATTTTTAGAATTCAGCAATTTTAATGAATTTTGACCTCATTTGCATCTTTATCATATTATCCACTCTGAATCTATATGGTTGGTAATCGTGTAGGCAGGAGAACTGAGGGCAGCCCAATGTTATACACACACACACACACACACACACAGTAATTCAGGTTTAGGATTCTATATTTCATGGGGTTTACACTTTTAGCTGTATACATTTATTGCAATTACATTGTTCATTTGGGGGTGGGGGTGCAAAGCAGCATTTATGCCATGGCACTTAATAAGGACTTGTTGCTGATTTTAACATAATTTTCTAGCATCCAACATGTCTGGGAATGTCATAATATGTGCAAGGTTACTTGTTAGAGTCTCTTCTGTACAAATGTACGGAAAATTACTTGCTATAGTTTCTGAGTAAACTCCTGTATTTGGTAAGTGTTTGCATACTTCACCAACACAAGCACGGAGTCTACACAGTAACTTTACAGCTTTTTGATTCAGTGCAACATGCACATTGGCAAAATTATCATGTAGGCTTTATTGAATTCCTCCCATAGTTTTATATATATATATATATATATATATATATATATATATATAGAGAGAGAGAGAGAGAGGGTGAGAAATATGTATGTATATCTATATACATGTGTGTTTTCGTGATGTACCTAGGTTTTTCCATTATGGGTTAAGGTTATGTCAAATGCAAAGGTATTTATGAAAAAGCAGTTTCCAGGAATTACAAGTCTGTACTTTTGGGAAAATAGGACTGATTCAATGATGTCCTTAGCATTTTCCTTAAAGATTTGATGATTCTCATCATTCCTTCCTGCCTAAAGTTGTTTTCAGGCAATTGCCTTGAATAAAACATAACACCCCTTCCTATACCTTTAGTCAAAAAGCATTTTGAAAAAAATCTGACACAAGTCAAATTCTAGAAATGAACTATTTCTTTTTGTTTTTTTGAACCAAAACAACCACCAAATCTGATGAATTTGCCATCTGAGTTAAACAGTGTAGCTAGGGCAGGGCAAACATGGCTATCTTCCTGGGCACTGTCTTGTCCAAGGTACAACTGACTGATGTAAAATAAAAAAAATAATATATCTACACGCATATATATATATATATATATATATATATATATATATATATATTTATATATATATATATATATATATATATATAAATATATATATATATATATATATATATATATATATATATATATCTTAGTCAAATATTTTATTTTTTTAAATTTTACTTTAAGGGAACTGGCAATGCGTACATCCTAAATAAACATCTGAGAAGCTCCTGTGTGCCTCTCACACTTGTTTACATCAACTTGCTTCAGCACCTCACCAAAAAAAAATGTGACTATCTGCACAGATAGAGGGGGGAGATGCTGTGGTCCAAGAAAGACAGTACCCAGGATTTAATAAATTCTGTGTAGGCACAGTGTAGAGCCTACATGGAATGTATATGTATACATGGCTACGGTTTCCCCTAGGCAGTGCGCCATGTATATTAATGATGGCGCATTGCTGAGGAAGAGCATAGAAATAAGGTTTTTGTATTAGTGTATGGAGAAGTGTAGAAGCTACCCATGGTTGTGGATGCCTGGTCAGATGTTATGTATGTATGTGTATGTTATGTAAGGCGGAAGACTGGGACCAGTTAACCAGGGGACACATCAGTCTTACTGTATTCCCTGCACAGGTGAACAATGTTGCTACCATTATGATGACCTGAAGAAGAGAAAGAGGGGAACCTTGGACACCTGGGTCCAAGAAGTCAGAGCTAAGAATGCAACACAAACATGTAAGTATGTTTTCCACTGTATTATCGATATGCAAGCTGAATGTCTGCAAAACTGGTATGCATAAAGGTGTGCTTCTCTCCCAACAGCTGCAGCTGAGAGGGCTCGCAATGTCGAGTCCCATGCTGGGCCCCTGGCCAGGTTGTGCCATGAGTGTGGTATGTACAGATTTATTATGCTAACTGTAGTGCAATAAGCAAGAAAGAGTAAGGCATTTACTGTAATAAAGTATACACAATAAAAACTGAAGTGCAATAAATGGAAAGTAGAACTGTCATGCAATAAATTGGCAATTAAAGCTGCAGTGCAATAAATAATAACTAACACCAATAACAGTAAGCAAAATGGTGCATAAAAGGATTGTGTTGTCATAACCATTGTAGTAGAGCTGTGCACATTGCTTGTCAATGGTAAGGTTGCTGCAGTCAAGTGTAACACTGTAATAGCTGTAGAATGCAAAACTAATGGCATGCAAACTGTATTATTTAACTCATAATACAATCCAAGGCTGTCTCCAGGCCAATCTCAGCCACATAATGCTTTCTGTTCCTCCTACTTCAGGTAATAAAGGTATATAGGTGATGTAGCCCACTCTATGAGCATATATTGTGTGGATTTCACAGACATTTATCAGCAATAACAATAAAGTGTTAACCAGCGTTGTTGATTCCTAAATAAATGTGATGTAATATATGCAGTATGGTTGTATTCCATGCATGTGTGTTATTCTGTCACAGCAGTCAATAATAACATTGTCATAGTTCTAGCATGTAAAATGAATGCCCTGTAGCATGTATGGTTCAACTCATACTATGGTGTAAGGTTGTCTCCAGGCCATTATCAATCATATAGTGCTCTCATTTTCCCCCACCCCAGGAACAAAAGGTATATGTGTGATGTAGCCCATGTTATGAGCAGATATTGTGTTTAGATTTCACAAACACTTATCAGCAATACCAATAAAGTATTAATCAGCATTGCTGACTCCTAAATACATCTGTGTAACAATTTCCAGTATGGCTGTATTCCTTGCATGTCTGTACTAAGTTGCTGCAGTCAATTATTACAGTATTTGCAGATATCCCCTGTAGTCACAGCTATTGGGTTCTATTCCAATGCCTGTCAACTAAGGCATGATGGCTGTCTAGTTTATGTACTGTACACAAACTGTCATGATTTCTCATAATGTCATTAAAACTGCCTAATCTGTCTGTCACAGGATTACAAGAAAAAAATGATTACCTGGAATGCAATGTATTACCAAATACACTTACAGAACACCTTAGTAGTTATATAGGTCCACATTATGTGAAACTGTTCTGTTGTGTACCTGCCTTTGTTATTGCTTGGCCCATATTGACCCATGCTAACAGCTTGAGAGGTATGCACATGCTGCATCAGCTATAGGAGAACTGTAGTCATGTACTCAAAACTGACACTACACACCTGTAGATAATTTATTATCAGTGTTTTGAGGAATATAATCTGTAATGCCAGCAATGGAGTGTTTTTCTTTTTCTCCCCACCCCTTATCTTCATTTATTATTGTTATTTATTATTATGATGTAATACTGACATATCTTGTTAACTATATTTTGGAAAAATATGGTTTATTATTGTCATGTTTTATTATGATTTAATAATAACATATTTTGTTAAACTGTTTTGTTTGCCTTATGCTTTAATTCTTACTGACATGCTGTAAACATACTGACAGTCATGTTATTTACTGTTGCGTTACACATAATATACTTTAATATGTATTTAGATTAATTAAAATGATGTTTCAGTCGGTTAATACTAACATTGTTTTGGTTATTACTAACATTCCCCGGGATTCATGAAGCTCGGCGCAAGGCCGGCGTAAGGCCTGCGCCGGCGGTGCATGGAATATCCGGCGCAGTAGCGCCATATACATATTAATGAGAGTGCACTGGAATCACAGACACGTGCGTAGTGTACGTGAGCGAGCCCAGGTAGGATGCGTCTGGAGGCGTGTCTAAGCCGGCATGAGGTGAGCAACCTAATGTGCTGACAGCCACGGTCCGCCCACAATAGTAATGGCAGCAGCCAGGTCCCATGCAGAATGAAACGCACGTACAGTATGCAACATAGTCCCCATTCCAAATTAACGGAGAAGCAAATAGAAGCCACGAAGGCATAAGTGTACCCGTCCAAGGAGCAAAGGATACGCATAAGACCGCCTTCGTCCTGCAATGCACTGTCAGTGTTTACACTCAGAGAAGGTGTACAGCCGCATGTCAGCGCGCCGCACCGACATAGGAGCAGCGACTAAGGTCACCACCTGTCCCACTTTGGTAGGGGCAGTCTCTCCATGGACAGTTGTGTCCCGCAAAAGCGTATTAGAAATGGCTGATGTGCTACGATTGTAGGACACAATGATATCCCGTATTTAATGTAATGGTAGCATGAATTGGTTATTTCTGCAACAGAAATACCTAAATGACACAAGAAACAGAATAAGCAAGGAAATTGCCACAATAATAAGCATATTATTTAGGCAAACAAGTGAATTTCTATGCTATATAGTGACCGTTTGTATGTGTCGGCCTGTAAAGTCAGATGTGAGTGCCGGAAATATCCCAGATCGGAAAATGGAAAAGGTGGAAACCCCAGTAGCGACATGGGCATGGTCACCAGGGTTGCCTGCTGTCCCAATGTGCCATGGACAGTCCCTGATTGGACAGTCGTGTCCCTGCAACAATCGTAAAAATGGAAAATGGCCTCCGATCCCCTGCCACGCAAATTCCCGCAATATACATGTAAATAGTAGCATAAAACATATACATTACGATATGGAATACAGACATGGCATAAGAAAATAAATAAGGAACCCAAACGCTTACAGAATAAGCTCATAGTATGGCAAACAAGTGAAGTTCTGTCAACCGCACTAGCCCTGGGTATGTGTAGTCCTGCAAATTCCGAAGTGTCCACATAACATGCCCCACTACGGGCATTGGAAAAGGTGCCAACCATAATGGTCACAAGCAGTAGTGACAGTACATAGCCGGGTAGCTGTGCTGACATAACAACAGTAATGAAGCAAGATACCTCAAACACAGGCAAACATGTGCATAGCAACATAACCCAGACCCAGCAACGTCTCTGTTGCATACACTGGATGGTGTATGATGAAGTGTAATATCCAGAAGCAGAACCCATGCATTCGGATGTACTACACAATAGCCTCATTGTACATGTCAGTCACACCCATGTATACCCCTGCACCCAAACCTGCTAGCATCCGTGTGCAGCTATACAACCACACACAATGTGCATACCTGAACTGTGGTAAGATGTTCGTGTTAGGCAATGCCACGCGGGCAAATACGTACCCCACATGTCACTAACCCACCGCAGGTACAGATATGTAAATGGCTGCATGTGAATGTGTCAGCAGAATGTGTACATCCGGCATGTAGTATGTACCCGTCCAAACCATCTAGGTTTGCATACGACACGGTGCACATAAGTGTACACATGTGGACAAGTCGGGTCGTTGGACCACCGCATCGATGATTATCTTTGCAGTGAAGTCGATCACACATAGCGGAACAGGTGCCTAACACACAGGACGTCCTAACAGGGTGCTACAGGCAAAGAAGGGGAAACTGGGACATCACATGTGGAGATTAGCGTGGCTGGATGGACAAATACACACGGTCAAGGTAAAGGACGGAACAACATGCATATGGCTGGATGGATGTTGTTCGTAAAATATATAGAAACACATATAAAGTTCCAGTGTACACTCTAAATACTATATAATGTATTGAATTGTACCGTACAATATGGCAGTAGAACTAAGCCTGCATGTAATTGGTGAAGCTAAGCTGTACTGTGATGGAATTCTGAACCTGGCAGTAAGCAGGACAGCAGGCTCATGTCTGTCATCATTAATTAATTGCTGGGTTACAGAACAATAAATGTATGTACATGCATAACAGCACTCCTTCCCCAGAGGAGGATGGCCTTGTGAGCTCAATGGAAGATAGCAGTACAACTTCCTACCAGAGAGACAAAGCAACGTATTAAGAAATTAACTGTCCACTGTATCGTAACAGTCTAGGGTCCTTGAAACAGCTACAATCACAAAAGGATACTGTAATGTACAAGGTGCCTTGCAAGGCTGTGTTATACCCATGAGAAAACAATTTAAAAGCACGAGCCCAGCACCCACGTATGTATAGACTATTGCGGACCATAGTGATGGAAATGCCCTGTGACCGACCACGTCAGTAAGGTGGGCAAAAGCTGATTGTAAAGACTATATAAAGAAACTGCTTACTGTATAGAGTCAGACAAAACTCTCATACTTGGACTGTACATTATTTAGCCTGCCTGTGTACACTACTAAAACTTTCCGAACCCGAGCCTCCTGTGTTATCGGCTGTCACTTAGAAAAGCCTACTGATAACTACAGTCTGGTTGTAACAACTTATTTCACATCGTGATCCTTGTAATCCGGAATTCCCTTGGTAAGCTACAGGTCACAGTGCATGGCTGGTTAGACATGTACGCTGGAGAATATGCATAAATGGTTCTTCTTGAATGAAAAGACCTCCGACTGAATTGTTGTGTGTAAAGAGGCTGTTTACTGTCTGATCTGTGGCTGAAAGCGGAAAACTGGATCCCAAGAAGAAAACGTGCAGCCTTAAACAGGAGGCCCAGGTAAGGAGTGTCTGCCTGTTTGTGTCTATTGTAGATCAGGGACCAGACTACATTGTGTTTCTGTTAACAGTAGTGATATCGGGTCGAAGACCTACCCACATACTGTTAAATCTGAACATAGGTCAGGGGAACACACAGCAGAGTAAATAGTGATTGTAGACACTACAGTGGATACAGCGAAGGAGACACACGTGTTATGACAGAAGGGTACGTAGCAGTCGTGTAGAGGATATGGGAGATTATCGAAGCAACAGATCATGTGATCCGCGTTTGGCGGGTGACGTGAAGAATATGCAATCGCAGAGAGCACATAATGGGAGTTACGCAGCAAAATGGGGTAATAAATATGACATTGATGGTATATTAGGCAACATATCGTTACTGAAACATTGTAATCCCTGAAAATTTGATGCATATGTTCCAAGGTAAACACCTGTTCCACCCTGAGAGAGATATGCCCTCTCTGGCCAGCCGTGTCCTGTAAATAAACCGAACAAATGTCAAATGTCCTGATATCTCAGGACAAACATTTCCCAGATATATATCAAAATGGTAGCATAAAACAGTAAATTTGTATGTGGAACAGCAAAATATAATAATAAACAGAATAAGCAACTGAAATGCTACAACAATTGGTCGCTCTCCTGGCAAAACGTGAATACCTGTCCTATGTACTGGCCGTGGGTATGCATTTCCCAGGCAAATTACACGTTCCGAACATTAATGTCCCACATTGTGCATTGGAAAAGGTGGCAGCCCTAAGATGTGCAGGCGACAAAACAGCGACAATTGGGTATCCGTCATGCACATCGGTGGACTGAGGTAGTGTACTGAAGGGAATAGAACACTACAAATGGCTAAGCATCATACGTATACAGAGAAGATCATAATACAGTAGTACCGATCGCCCCCCCCCACAACACCCTACCACCACAGATACCACATGCAGGATATTAAGCGGGAGGGCAGGCTAGTCCCCACACGTTATCCTGTGGCAACAGAGGTAGCACAACGAACAAATGTAATAGAAGCTATTGAAACCACATCCCGAACACGTAACATACCTAGGGACACCCGAATAAGAACACAGTACTAAAACAGAGTGAGGATATCTGTCAAGTAATTGAAGTACCGAACCATCATGCAGGACAGGAAGGCCAGGACCCAACCCCCGTAGCGTATAGACCGTGGACACCAGAAGATATCTGCAAAGTCATAGAGGGAATTCCCCATCCACAAAGTAATCGCTATTCACCATGCAATACCCCTGTATCTCCTGATCGGAAACCAAAAGGGGAATGGCGGATGGTACAGTATGTATAAGCTGTAAATCAAGTAAGAATACTTAGGGTAGCGTTGGTGCCAGACCCACACACTATATTCAATGCTATGAACATGCCACAGAAGTATCTTACCGTGGTACATATAAGCTATGCTTACTTTGCAATACCTATACATCCACATAGTCCGTATTGCTTTGCTTGTACAGTCAGGGTGACAGATACAGCCATATCCAGCTATCGCGGGGCTACTGTGAAAGTACAACGATATTCTCACAGGGGATGGCTAGCTACATTCCGGTGTCAACTCCACCCGGGGCCAGTCAAGCTCCACTTTAATTGGATGATATTCTGCTTGCGGCCCCTACCCAGCAGCAATGTATGGAAGATACAATAGCATTATTGAGATAATCAGCAGAACAGGGACATAAAGTAAGCAAGCATAAATTGCAACTACAGAGAATACAGGTCAATTACCTGGCATATCTGGTATCCAAGTAGGGTAGAACATCACATGACGATAGGAAGGTAGCAATATAATAAGCACCCAAGCCAACTAACAAGAAGGGAATGATGCTGTGTCTGGGCCGGCTAACACATGTTAAATCTGGATACCAAACAATGCTGTGGAATCCGCTGTATTGTTTGCCTTAACCTTTAATACACCTATGGCAGCACAACACACAGTAGCAGAAACAGCGTTATGCAGACTAGAACGATTGATAGCCTCAACAGCTGTAGTAGGTCTCGTGAATAATCATAACACATGTTGTCAGACTGTAGACTGTAAGCGGAGATATATGACGTCAGTCTTGATGCAACAGCAGGGAAGTAAGCAACGCTAAATAGCTGACCACTCATTGCAGTTGGACACTGTGGCATGGTCAGTGCCACATTGTGTACAGGCAGTTGTTGTAGCACCCATGGCAGTACAGGCCCTGGCCGTAATGTTACTAGACCACCCTCTCACTGTGAGAATGTGTCATGCAGTTGCGATCAATCTGCTGCAAGACAAGATAGAATTCCTGACTCGTGCTAGACATTTGTCATGTCTGACCATACCACTGAGTCAACCTCACATGGTGATTGAACGTTGTACAACATGAAACCTATCAACGTCACGTCTGACACCTGTGTATGGCACACCACACAGTTGCCTATACGAAATGGATTAAATAACTACACACAGACATGATAACACTGATATACCCTTAGATGATGCAGAGGTGACAGTTAATGTGTACGGATCATGTAGACAGAGTCCTACAGGAATGAATGAAGTAGTTTATGCAGTAGTTAGTGATAATGACACTGTAGACGTCCAAACCCTGCAGCATAACGTGTCTGCTCAAGCAGCAGAATAGATAGCTTTAACACGTGCTTGTACTGTAGCAGAAAAATGATGTGTGGACATATGTCCCGATAGTCATTCTGTTGTCTGTGCAGTGCATGTTTATGAGCAGCAGTGGAAGAATAGGGGAATGATAACATCCACCGGTAAACCGATTAATCATGCGCATACGAACCTGAATGCATCAGACTACATGCAGTTACCCACTGAAGTAGGTAATTGTAAATGTGCAGGGCATATAAAGCAACAGGATAACAGTAGGAAAGTCAATGCATGAGCTCATGCACCTGCAAAACAAGCAGCGTCACAGTTGGAAAGTGTCTGTGTGAATGAGGAATGACAAACCTCAGACTGTTTAGATGTAGAAACTGTACAAACAATGCAAACAGCAACTACGAAAGCAGAAAAGCCGACGTGGTTATGACGAGGAGCAATCCTTGAACACGGACTGCACATATCCACAGTGATAAAGCCAATATTAACGTCTAATATATTCAGATATGCGGCTTTGTGGAGCCACGGGTAGAGACATGTCTCAACAGGGGGGATGGTACATTTGGTTAACAGAATACCCCTAACATACGGAATTACGAACCACATACAAACCTCATGAGCAGCGTGTCACGTTTGCCATAGATATCATGCACAGGGAGTATTTAAACCTAAGGGAGTGAGTTTACCTACACCACCCTAACCGTTCCATTACTATTTGTATGGAATTCATACATTTCCAGAAATGTGAAGGGAACAAATACTGTTTAGCGATTACACATATATATAATCAAAATGGGTAGAAGCATTCCCAACCAGTAATCCGGATGCAGCAGCAGTGGCAAAGGTGCCAGTAAAATTAAGTATCCCTAGATCTGGCATACTGTAAAGAAGCTACAGTGACAATAGAACACATGTAGTTAACCAGACAATCACGCTACCTGGGGGATTACTTCGTATTACCAGGAATCTCAACTGCATGTACAACCCGCCGGCAGCACGACTGCTTCCGCCGTAGAATGGGATCGAGAAATAAGCAGAGGAGTTTGGTGGGTGACATCCAGACGAGTTACATGAGCTGTCTACCTCTAGCATTGCTGAGCATGACAACAGTTCCAAATGTAAAGTGCTGCACCCACTTGAAGTAGTATGTGGAATGGCATATCATGTGCCAGACTGGAAAGCTGCCATGCCTCCAGTGCCGGCCGTCGATGACTCAGTAGTCGCTGACATCCGAGGATTGTTAACTAGTAACACTGTTCTTCAGTTAAAGTCTGTTACAGATAAGAGCAAACGAAGACGGAAGCATAGCTGACACCAGTATCCGGTGTGTATGTCACTGTTATCCAAAGAACATTATTGCCAAGTGGACAGTGCGAATGTCTGTACCGGGTACTGTTGGCAACGCCTACCGCAGTAAAGGTTGCAGAGAGGTCGTCCTGGGTCCACCTCACATTTCTCAAACTGGTAAAGGATATCAAGTCTGATTGACATCTTGTAGCCGATATACCAAAGAGCCCGAAACACCCGGCGAAGACTGTATAACAATACAAAGCAACACCAAAGACATTTATGTTTGCTGTCCTAATGATTATACACCTATTAACCATGTTTGTGTTTACGTCACAATTTCCGGGACCTTACCTGCATATAACTACACGGATACAAATACTCATACGTGATGAACTGGCCACAGAGTGTCTTCCACACTTCAACAGATACCTAGGCATGATGCGTGTGCATATAGAGACTAGGAACACTTTAAATTGCTGTGTTTGTACTGCCATACCTACATCATATGGAGGACTTCCGATGCATGTTGTGCCCTTGGGGATAGATTGAGACTTGTGAATATCTACACTTTGATACAGGTTCTGTGAGATCACAGGACAACGTGGCAATGTACTTACCTGTTACACAAAAAGGAATTGTATGTTATCATAAACATGGTACAGTTTCAGTTGGTGGGAGTATTTGTAACATAACTGTGTCTTGCGAATGTCATATAACAGCCAAAGATCACAGTACTACTTGTAACACCATTCTAATTTGTATTGAAACATCATGAGAACAATGTTGAAGGATGTTCAGAAACATCCTGAATTGTATAAACAGTCCTCTGTTAGAGACAGGAATTTGTTACATGCAGAGGTAACCCGCATCAGTAATAAAGTAGAATATAGTTATGTTGTTTGTGGGAAATAAGCATAGCAATGGTTACCTGGGAATTGGTCCGGCAGTTGTTATTTGGGTTATCTGGCTCCAGTCACATGACATACTGTACAATTGCCTGTGGGTCTTGAAGCGAACTATAACACATATAGCTCGAAGAACTGGGAGAAACCTACTAATCCAGTGGGTGAAATGGAAGCTGTTCTGACATGTCAGTCCTCTGCAAGAGATAAAGGAATACCGATTCATATGGACTTCAGTGACAGCGTCACAACCTGGGCTGGAACACCCCCAGCTTCTGGAGTAGTGAAATCAATCAGGGAACAGAGGAAGTTATCAAAATCTGTCGGAGGAAGGATGAATGTGACTTCGGGCTCCTGAACATGTGACTGATGAACTGGATGCAATGAGAACTGTTGTGTCAGAAAATGTAATAGTGCCGCGACTGCACTGTGGCGCTGAGAATTGATAGGTTCGAACTTACTGAAGAAGATCGCTGTGTCAACTACCACATGAAGAGACCAAAAGCAACGCCCACCTACAGGTCATATAGCAGGTGTCATCCATGGCGGAACCAGGCCCAAACCCACTGCCGAACCATTTCCACAAACCATTGGGTGGATGGGGTCAGTCATACTGAATATCATGATTGCCATTTGTGTTGTTCTGCTCATATTGGGAG
>NC_056740.1:87070324-87127910 GCF_019279795.1 Protopterus annectens | reverse complement strand
TTCATCAATAGTATTATTAATAATACTATTTGATTCATGCTAGAGCAGAAAAAATCACTAGTGGAAGGCTAGGTTATTTTCCTAGATATTAATCATTCCAAACATCAGTGTAAATGACATCATATGATGTATGGAATCATCTTAGCAAAATATAGAATGCAAATTATTCCCCTGCTGTACATGCGTCACATATCTCAGATTATTTTCTTTTATAGTAATTTATAGTTGAAGCCCTATGATGGTGGAAGAATCTGATTAACTTAACCACACAGAGTTCCCAGTACAAATCTTTACTTTTATTTTGTCAAATAAACTACATTTTCAGTCAAATAGAGCAGTGGAGAGCTACAACACAGATGAGGTCACTTGCTGCAGATGACTAAAGCAGCTCTACTTCACTGTTTGGCATGCTGAATACCTGTTTAATGCATTATACCTACATTGCAGGTAGCCTGATATAATGATTTGCAGTGTAAAAATGGCATTCTTTGCCCTAAAACCTAGGTTGTTAGAATGAATGTTCCCATGAAGAACTGGAGTATAATGTGACAATGCCTGCCTCATTTGTTTACATATTTTTTTTCTTTCTGTACAAAATATGTCATCAAATAACAAATGTGTTAAGGAAAGAAATTTTGTAGACTTGGAAAAAATAGTAAATAGCATTTTTCTTGACTCATTTTGTAGACTAGAAACCTTAAATACAGTCATTCTTGATAGTGAAGACACACAGGGTGCACTTAGTTTTCTTCCTGTTAGATAGCTACGCCTTAGTAGAGCATTCAGCTCATCTTATGTATACCTCTTAACCAATTTCCTATCGCATGGGTTAGTGATATGCAATATATGTTTTATATACTTAGACTCTTCAGGCTCACAACATCTCAAACATGAGTATAGCCTGAGCACAAGTGAACCAAAAACCCACAGAGTTTGACTTTTAAAGTAAGTTTTAGGATTTTATCTCTTTAAAATCACAGTGTAATATTATTGTTTAATATAAAGCATGTGTCTGTCTTTGCAAAGCTCCAACTTAGCAATACACACAAGTGAAACAGCATCCAACTGTCCAGGGAAAGAACAAGATTTAGGAAACTTTGTCAGTGTGCCTGCTGGTAAAGAATTTTGTCAGCTTACTTAAGGTCAGTTTCTAATGCTATGCAGCTAGAAGAAAAGATGAGAGGAGACACCAGCAGCCAGTTACCATTCCCAGTGCAAGTCTGCCTCAGTGAATAGATTTAAAGTATCTGTCCTGAAGACCTTAAAGAGGTACTATGAAGGAAAAGAAGTGCAAAGCATAAGAAGATTAAAAGAAAACAAGAAGCAAACAATTCCAGTCGTATCTGTTCCATAAGTACTGAAGGATATTTGTGAGTATCAGGTAAGAGGTCGAGGTTACTGGGATGTTGGCAGTGTGGGTTTTTTAGAGGAACACAAGAGGCATCATTCATTTACTTGTGGTGGATCATTTTTGTTCATAATTGCTGAGGGCTTCTAGAATAAGATGATACAAACTGTGGGTGGCTGCTGGTAACAGTTGGTAGCTACTGATGTTAATGAGCCAATATAGGTCAGTTGGGAGAGTGGTAGATTGAAGTTCTAAAGGTCTCTGGTTCAGTCCTAGGTTTTGGCATGGAAACCTTTCCTCCATAACCCAATTCAAGTGCAACTTGAACAACTGGATGGGGAACTGGAAATTCATTCCTGGTTTAGTACCAATGTATTTAATGGACACAGGCAGCCAGTAAATGGTTCACCTCCCAAGTCCCCTGCTTACACTTATCAAGGGTATGAGAACTTGTTAGAGATTTGGGATGCATGGCTAGGCATAAAAAGGCCCTTGTAGTCATTAGCCTAGTAAACAGCTACAAATCTATTTTGGAAAAAAAACCTTTCTGTGTTTAAGTGGTTCTGTTTAATATGGCTTGAATAGCACCAATCTTTTTTTTTAAACTCAACTGTTTGGCAACTAAACTTTGGTATTTGGTATGTGGTTATGTAATATTGCTGGACTGCAGGTGAAAAACTGACAATGAAAAATTTAGTCTGAAGCTGGAAACTGTCTGTGTTCTCTGGAGAAAATGGTAGTTCCTGAGGACAGTGTACTTCTAAAACTGATTTGAATTGAAAGCAAGCTTGAGTCCAGCATGTTTTGGAATGAAAGCAAAGAAAATGTGCACTATACCTCATTTAACTAGAAGAAAAAGAAAGTATCGGGGTGGCTGAGCAGAAACTCTAAGTAGTAAACTGTTGTTTGAATTGTACAGAATTAAATTTGTCCATGAAACCTTTTTTAATATGTGAAGACAGAATTAAAATGTAAAATATATATCAGAAAATTGCTTTACTAAAGAAAATAGAATAAAATAATAATGTTAAATAACAATAGTTAACTGTGCCAATATAGGAAAGTTATTTTATATTTTATGATATTTCATGTCAGAAATTATACACTTTTGAAACTGCATTAAGCTGATAATTAAAACAAAAATTAATAATTATAGTGGCAAATATGAGCGTTCAGCTAATTTAAAAAAGGTTTAGTGAAGGTATATATATATATATATATATATATATATATATATATATATATATAGGTTCATAGGTTCATAGGTTCATAGGTTTATACTAGGCTATCTGCCCTAAGGCATTTATAAGCCTAGCCCAAATTTTTGTGGCTTACGCCACCTTATATGAAAAATACTGTGCCCATTAGTTTGTTGTGCCTCTGTCCAGCAGTGACACAGAGATGATTCCCAGGATAAACCTACGATCTCCCATCCACAGGTCAAGATTTCTCTTGAACAGAGCCAGCGAGGTGCTCTGCCTCACATGGACCGGTATTTTATTCCACAGCATAGGGAGTCTCTGAGTGATAAATCTATCCCTCCAGCACGTTCTATTTATATCCGTGCTAAGGTTTAAGTCGCTTGCTCTAGTGGTTTTGGTGGATTTGGATTTTTTGAGGTGGAGCATGTCCATTAATTCGGGTTGGACATGGCCTTGTATGTCAGGCACATGTCACCTCTGAGCAGACGGTATGCAACTGAATAGAGCTGGAGTTTCTTCAATCTGGCAGCATATGACAGATTTTGGAGTCCCTTTATGCTTTTGGTGAGGAACTTTTGGGGTCTCTCCAATTGCTGCAGATGTCGGGTGCGATACATCCCGAATGGGGCATTGTACTCGATCATTGGTCTGATAAGTGAAGAGTACAGGGGAACAATGACCTCACTAGATCTGGATGTGAATCCCTTCATGATCAGGTGGGCAATGTAGAAGGTCTTTCTAACCACTTTAGCAACATGAGTGTCAAAAGAAAGGCCACTGTCAACCTGGGTCCCCAGGTCTCTGATAACCTCTTCTGTGCTTAGTGGATTGCCACCTATATGGTAGCTTGGGGTTACCTTGTTTTTCCCGAAGGGTATGACTATACATTTTTGGCGTTTAACTTCAGGCCATGGCTCTGGCACCAGCTATCTGTTTCCATGAGTCCCTTCTGAAGGATATCCGTGTCCGATGCACTTTCCACTATGACGCCCAGTTTGCAGTCGTCTGCAAACTTTGTCAGCCAAAGTCCTCCCATGTTGGCCTGTACTTCTGAGAAGTAGATGCCGAACAATAGGGGGCCAAGGACCGAGCCCTGTGGGACACCGCTTGTGACCGGCTTGGAGTCTGACATAGCGCCAGCAACTCTAACCCTGTGGGTTCTGTCCTTAAGCCAGTTTGCAACCCATCTTGTGACATATGGGTTTACATTTAAGCTGGTAAGTTTTTCTACAATACCCGAGTGGGGTATTGTATCGAAGGCCTTTGCAAGGTCAAGGTAGGCTGTATGGACTGCCTTTCCCTCATCAATGGCCTTGGTGACTGTTTCGAAGAAGTCGACCATGTTCAAAAGGCATGATCTGCCCTTGACGAAGCCAAACTGGGTCGGGTCCAATGTCTGCAAGTCCCCTATATCTTTGTTTATGAGCTCCATTATGATCCTCTCCATAGCTTTGCAGACTAGACTTATATATATATATATATATATATATATATATATATATATATATATATTTTTTTTTTTTTTTTTTTCCCTGGAGCAATGGGTTTAAAGTTTTAAGTCAGACATTTGTGACTAGATCTCACTGCCACTTCACCAAAACATATGCAATTCTGAAAACCCCAGGCAAGTAAGATAAGCATAGACTATAATACTAATGTTGATTTAGGGGTATATACACCGGGCCGGATTCTGTAAAGTTTGTGGAAGCTGTTTACAGACAGTGCAGCATGCTGAAGAAAGACTTCAGCACACATGCTGTGGACTGATTTCAGAAAACACGCTGAAGGCAACCCAAATACTTAGATAGTCAGTATAGGATAATGAAGTATTCTGTGCACACCAGTCTGATTTCAAAACACAACATGAACCGACAACACAACTTAAATGAGACAAACAGCCACACAAACTTCATTTCTGAAATCCTTACCATATGCTTTATGGACCCCAAGGAATTTAAGTGAATACTTTCAATTATGGCAAAATACATGGCAAAACATCAAAAGTATATAAAATGCAACCTACTGTTAATAAACTGCAACAAGCTGCAGTGATATGGGCCATAAATAAGGCTGTGACTCAGCAGCCTAGAAGACAGTCAGCTAGGGTCAGAGCAAGGCTGCAACTAAACCAGTTGTCAGACCAGCAAATAATTAATAGATACTAGCTAGACAAACAACTGCTGCAGGCTGTCTATTACATGTGTGCCCCAACACATGTCTGTGGAGACCCTGTGAGGAAATTCCATCACCCCTGAAACCAAAGTGTGTCTCAGCTTGGGTGTACTTGCAACTGGAGCATTCCAGAGACACATGGGGTATGCTGTGAGAGTATCACAGACAGCTATCAGTTGTATCCTGACAAAAATACTAATAACAATGTGCAGCAAGGTGAATGAGTACATACACTTGCCATTCACCACCATTGAGCAGAGAACTGTAACACACCAGTTTTACGGCATCACCAACTTCCCTCATGTATTCGGTGTAATTCATTGAACACAAACCTATCAAGAGACTACTTCATACTGAAACAAACCAGTAAATAAACAGAAAGGACTAGCCATCCATCAATTGCCAGGTTGTATGTGTAGCATATGGCAGCATAATAAATATTATGGCAAAACACCTGGAAATGTCCCATATGCTACCATATAGAGGGAAAGTGGACTTATGGCTGCATTGCAGCAAGGTGAAATACCTATGGGACTACTACTGGGTAAGTACAGAAGCACAGCTAGGATAGAAGATACGGATAACCCTTACAACAATATCCAACCTCAGCACATGAGTTTCTACTCCCACAACAGGTGACTGTGGTAATCATCTTGAGCCATAACTAATGATACCATACAGTGAACCATCTAGCCCTGCACATGAGGCCAACAACAGTGCACATGCAACAACCAAAAACACCATAGAGCATATGTTTTGGTGTACTGAAAGCTAGGTTCAGTCGTCTGGGCAAATCTGGGGGTGCATTGCAATACACACCTGAAAAGGAAGCACAGATGATAACGATATCTTCCATGCTGCACTACATGCTAACTAGAGCACATGGTGGTCTTCCAGCTGCAGGTATGGGTGAACTACCCCAAGATCCCCAGATGTTTGAACAGGACATCTCACAGGTATCAGAGGAGGAGCAGGAGGATGTAGGGGACAGAAGTCACAGGATAGGCAACATAGGGTGTAACAACTTGTGCAGGCTCAGGCAACAAGGCAGCATCTGACTCACATCTTTGAGTCATGACAAGCTACATGTACGAGTACACAGACTGAACATTGATCTTTAGGTGTTGCCCCACCACAGCAACACAGATTGCATCTAGTGGCAATTAACCACAAGATGAACACACTGAGCATCAGATATAATTCCATAATCATAACATATTACAACATGAACATAAAGAAATATGTATCAACATGGATCAGCAACTTAGGGCACAACTGACACAGGTATGCATAAACACTCAGATTGTTGTTATCACTGTATGGAAAACAGTAAGGGGCATGCATTGATGCTACATATTCCTAAAATTACAATATAATAACATAAAAACACAAAAACCACACAGGACATACTTTAGAAATTTAAATATCAGAAGACACATATCACAGGAAAGTAGTAAGTCTATAATATGAGCCAGCTATGTGTACTACAGTGTTGGAAACATTCTAATGCAGTATATAGTGTCCTTGCTGGCCTCTCACATCATGGTTTGCTATGGCATGACTATGTACAGGCACATGTTGCCCTGGATGGTTCACAGAGGAGACTGCCAGAGTCATAACTCCATGTTGAGGTTAAGAAGCATGACTGCAAGTTGAAAGTCTTGTGACTGGCAGAACCACAACAGACAGGCCTGCAATTGAGCTATGTTCAGGTTATACCACAGACAGTGATTCTCAATGGGTAATGGTGGCTGTTCGGACAGATGGCTTCCTCTTCCATGTTGCAATATGTTGACCATAGTCAGGAAATGCAGAATCCTGCTGGTAGTACAACAATGCTGCAGTATATAGGGGCCAAGGTTTTGACCGGCTATGCCACAGCAAGCCAACTCTCATTCTGAATGGCCAATTTAGCCATAATCTCACTGTCTCTGTGCTCTTGTCCATCATGCATGACATGTAGCTGGTGTGGCATGGACAAGTGCACAGATGACTTACTGATATTGTCACTGTGACCACCCATTCACCTGCAGCAGGAGGTGGACACTCTCTGATACCTGGCTATGGAAAATATCTACTCACCTGCATCTACAGCTGTTTCTGGTTGCTGTCTGGAGCTACCATCAGCAGTGGTCTCAACTGGGCTGCAGCAACATCACTGTCAACCTCATGGATGAACTTGCCAAGCAGCTCAAGGTCCTGTGTGCCAGGGGCCATACTAGCATGCAGAAACACATGTTGAACCACATCATGATTGTTGGAGCTACTGCTGGATGATACAGATAATTGATGTACTACAGGATACAAAGAGACAGATCAGGACAATGTGCATACATCACATGATGGATAGCATCAGCACCATTTGGCATATACATCTCACTGCAGTGTTACAAATAACTTTACATGAGGCCTACTGTATGTATGTTTCACAGAATCTACATACATGGAGTCTATAATTTAGTTACAAGGCCAACATACATGACATATGTGAAGAATACAAAAAGACACACACCTGATGACGCCTCATGGAAAGATGGTGCTGTTGAAGAGGGATGAACTTCAAAATATTGTAGAAAAAAAACAGCATTAGTGATCACATCAATAACAAAGTGGACACAGTTATAACATACAGAAGATGTGAAAGACATGTAGCACTCATATGTGCACTCAATTATGTTGATGCAAACTGGCCTAGGAATGGGAAGAAGGGCACCTGGTCTAGGAATGGGAAGAAGTGCACCTGGCCTAGGAATGGGAAGAAGGGCACCTGGCCTAGGAATGGGAAGAAGGGCACCTGGCCTAGGAATGGGAAGAAGGGCACCTGGCCTAGGAATGGGAAGAAGGGCACCGTATTAATGGAGAACAACAGGATTAACAGCAATGACAGGTATACAACATACTTAATAACTTACCACTGACAGAGTCCTGCTGTGGCGTGATTGTGGGATGTGCTGTGGATCCTGCAGTGGGAAATTAAAGAGAAAGACAACACAGTCATGTATTTAGCAAAAACAATACTGACAGCATCACATCTACAAGTAACTTGGGCTGCCAATACTCATGAGATGGATGTTGCAACTGTACACCAGATGGGCCTGTGTTGACAAATATTGACATAAGTATCATGTATCACATGTGTGATATACACTGATGCAAGCTATGACACATTTACTGTAACATACCTAGTCTGTCTGAACTTGCTCAGCTTGTGCCTACATTGGATGTATCTGCCATGTACAATGTTAGGTAAATAACTACATGACAGCAGACAATAGAGCCATAAAATGAGGCTGAAGCAATAATAAGGTAGTGGTCACTGTAACAGTATGGAGGCTCCCACCTGCTGATCCCTAGTTTACTCCTGAAGTGGATGGACCTGTGAATAGTAATGCAAACCTTAGTACAAATGTTTGGACTGCTCTGTCTGTACTTCAGTTGTATCAGTACATGTTATGAGACTTTCATTCATCATTCTCACCCTTTGTAGGTGTGTGTGAATGGCTCAACTCTGTTGTTATATATCAAAAACAATGATAGATGAATATGCATTGATTGTCTCAATACACAGCCATGTAGTGGAAAGACAGACATTTGTGTCTGGCCTGGAACTCCAGCTTCAATCCCACCACTGGGTATGAGTTGCTCCCCTCTTGCTGTATGCAGTGAGGCCAGAAATACTGTGATGTCATCATGGGTCAATAGTGATCCACCATCGGGGACATCACTCACTCTGTTTTTAACATTTCACTCTGTTGGCTACACAAAGGATCATGTCTGAGTACAGTCATCTACAGGCATTATGAGATTAATTGTGGTGTCCAACTCGAACTGCATTGATCATGTTGGTGTGGTCAGCCTACATTTCCTGTCTCCAAACCATATCGCCTGAATGGCCTATGAGTCTTCATCCTTGTTATTGTAGAGCATCAATTATGATGTCATTTTCTTGGGGGGAGAATTTGTCACCACTAGAATGATTGGTCATCTTGTTATGATGACAAACTCACATGATAATATCTCTGTGTGAGCCCATTTATATATTTGATTCTGTGAACAGCATATGTCGACATAAAAGGTATGCATTTCTGTGCAGTGCAAAGGTATGTATGACACTGTCTCTAATAAATACTAATATGACAAATAAAAAGTAACAACAATGGCTTCATTCATCAAATGAACATAATTTGCAATAGCTTTACAGTTAATGAGTGGGATTAGAACCTAACATACTACACATATGTTGAACAGATATCCAAAGATAACAGCATCCTGCCATAGGAGTCAGCTTGTATTTCATATTAAAATACTGCAGCAAATAATAATTTGGCAACTTCTGGAAAGCATTAGAAAATCTAAGGATCCATAGGCAGGCCATAGATCATACGGATCCTTAGGATATTAAGCCAGAAGTCATAACACCTTTGTTAAGAACCATCATTGCAGAAATATCTGTAACAGCAACAGCACAAGTTTTTTAAAAAGTTTAGTTAAGAAACAAGAATTAAGAAATATGCATAATATCAAAAGCACATAGTATGAATACAGACAGTGTCAGAATCCATAGGGTTCCATCGTTACACCCCAGACTGCAAGGAATTACCAGTAAGAATTGGGGAATATGCAATATGTCTGTCTATTCAACTGCATATGGGAATGAAATCACTTATTTAAAATAGCAACACCTGTATGCATAAAGATCAAAACAATGTCACTCAAGTAACTTATAACATCTAATGTTAAAGATAAAATTTTGAGTAACAGTTAATTTAACCAGGTACCTCTGGAAATGACTGACTTGAAGAGATATAATAATCACAAAAACAGAAATGATACTAATTGCTCCAAATCACAGAATCAAAGTGAGCCTAATCTGCACCTCCCTTTAAGTACCATTTGTGCCATATATAATTAATGAGGTTCATTAAAATTCAAGTGATTGAAATCCCCTTTGCTCACCTCTGTGTATAATGGCTTCATGCACCATAACTCCCAGGTGTTCTGCAGAAACATCCAATAGGTACTGATAAATGGTACCATGTCTGGCACGTGCCTATTACCTTTGAATGATCTGATAACATGACATGACATCAGCCCCACTTTCAAATATTGATTTTGATATATTTACTGATCAGACCATTGCTAACTGCGAACTGAGTGGCACTTCAATGAGCATTTGTCTGTGTTTGCATTTTCCAGACTTTTTCAACTTGAAGATTATGATGGCTACTCTGAGGAGGCTGACATGTGTCCATGCACTCAACTGGACTGATGAGGAGATGACCCAAATGTTGGCTGTGTATGACAGATTGGAGAAGAGGATGACAGCCAGACCCAGGAACTTCGCCATGATAGACATATGGAACCAGATTGCGAGGGACCACCAAAGGTGGACAAGGATCTACCTTATTGGAGTGCAGGTTCACCACCACTATCACGACCTGCATCAGAGTGATGCAGAGGATCTACGATGGAGGGTTGCCAAGGTGTGGAAGCAGCCCATAGATCCCTACAGTAAGTGTTAATAATCTATGCATACCTAAGGTTTCTATGGATTCTACAGGTATTTCTCTGCCCCCCCCCCCACACACACACACACACATATATATATATATATATATATATATATATATATATATATATATATATATATATATATATATATACACATATGGTTTACAGTGAAAAGGTTGACACTGACATGTCCGACAGCCACCTCCTTGACCATGGTAGGACCGACAGTCGGAATGTCGACGTTCATGTGTATGTCCATTCAGAAGGACGTACACTGGGCAGGGATTCACAACATTGCTGTGACTGGGGGATTTAGACACTATGGCTGATAGAATTTGTTGACATTGTTGCGCCGACCATACAACCTACTTAATATATATTAGTCGACGTTATTTGTTGCAGAAATCACCATTCGCATAGTGATTTTCGTGCTTTGGATAGTAAACATATATATATATATATATATATATATATATATATATATATATATATATATATATATATATATATATATATATATATATATATATATCAGAGGTTTTTATACCCATTTAATTGCAACTGTGTTAATTAGCTTATGGGGATAATTAAATAGACACAATGAATACTGCCTTTTTATCTGTGGGCTTGATTCCCATGTTCTTAATTTATTTAATGTATTTAATGTCCATAGTTATGACCTTTGTAGGTGTACATACATTAAATAACCTCTAACAGCATAATATCACGTAGTCACTGTTATTGTGTATCACTGATGCCTTTAGAACCTAGGCCACGGATGACTACACACTTCATAGTTTTCTATTATAGTACGACAGTATTGCCTAATGCACTGTTACACATTGGAATAAAAACACATACTTAACTTCATTAATTCATTCATTCCTCATAACAAAGTACACAGGCACATTTATTTAAGGTAAAAATGAATGCCTGACCAACTGCTTATGCATATGTTTTCAGTTATGTGTTGATAACCATAATTTCTGTACAATAAAATGTCCAATATGTTGTTGCAGTTTTCATATTTATCCATTCGCCACAGAACTTGTGATAAAGACCTGCAGTACCTGTTCTCTGAAATCAACCCCCTGCTGACTGTTAGCTCAGCCTGTAAGGCAGCCAGCCTGCATGTCTAAATTTTGGCATGCTGTGGGTTCCAAGCCACACAGTGGAAACATATATCTATAACTGTTATCTTGTTTAATTCACCCATAGCATTTCTTTGGGAAAGCATATTCAAAAACTTGATATTGTTTCTGTCATGCATGTTTATGAATAACTCAGTTTGTCATCAAAGTACTATGAATACACCCATAATCCATAATGTTCTGATAATATCAGCTTTCTAACAACAGGGGTTATACAGCAGTACCTGTTTGTTGGGAATATCATGTGCTGTTAGCTTTGCTTGTAAAAAGCAGGCCAGAAGGCCTACATTTTGGCATACTGTGTGCTCATATCCAGAGAGTGCACACATCTGAAACTGCTATCTTGCTTTAATCTACCTATAGCATTTATTTAGAGAAGCATATTCCCCTTGTTGATATTACTGTATATTTTGAGCATGGTTGCAAATGACTTGATTATTCATTGAATTACTTTGAACATGTCCATAATCCATAATGTTACATTAACATCAGCTATTTAGCAGCAGGATCATTAAAGTTTGCTAAAGATATGTCTGAGCAATTCATAGTTAGTATTGTATACTTTATAAGTGCTAACAAGGTCTGTTTTATAATGAAATATTACATTCAATTCATTAACAACATCATCTTCATCTTTTGAGAGAGTGGGATGGCCAGAGTAACAGCTGAAATGCAGAGCAGGGAAGATGTATGTATTTTCTTAGTGATGTCCACATTGGCAAGGAATATCATGGTCCTCACACATACATTACTGTGTTCCTTATGTACAGCAAGTTGTATGTTTCTGTTCAGAGAAGATCTTTGCTACGTGACATTGTCTCACTGTTTGAGGAATGGATGCTGTCCATTACTGATAGCATTTCTGAACACAGCACTTACAAGAATGACATTTTCAGACTGTTAAGCTGCATAATCAGCATATGCTCATACTTTGAAATGCTAAGGCAAGAGCCTTATTTGTAGCCCATCCCTCATCCAGATGATTTCATAGAAACATTTTTTCTCACTGCATTCAAAAGATACTTTTCAGTCAAGATGTGTTGTCTAGTCAGGTAGCTCTCAAGGTTAGAAACTGGATGTAGTTTGTGGTTGCAGGTTTGAATCTTGTGTCCTCTGATCTATGTCCAAAGATGTTAATACCTATCTGTAATACTGTCAAATGTGTATTGTGATTATCTAATGTTCTTCAGAAATGAATGGCAAGAAACTATGCTGAGAAATGTATATCACTGTTATGTGTCCTCCAATCTCTGTTCAAATATGTCAATACCTGTCTGTAATACTGTCAAATGTGTATTGTGATTATCTAATGTTCTTCAGAAATGAATGTCAAGAAACTATTCTGAGAAATGTATATGACTGTTATTTGTAGAATACATCATTCATACATTCTCTTTTCTGTTTTCAGGTGAGGATGATCACAGCAGAAACTAAACCATATGCATCCAGTGAAAGCACAGGCTTGAGGATCAGCAGAGGGAGAGAGGCATGTGTATTACTTTTCCTGTTTTATGAAATGAAATGCATCTTCCCCTGTTTACAGGACTGTATTTTCTACAATAACATATATATTGATTAGAGTGCAGGAATACCCATTACGCATCAGTATGGTAAGTTTTCTATAATAACATGTATATTGATTAGAGTGCAGGAATACCCATTATGCATCAGTATGGTAAGTGAAATCATAACATGATAGTTATGCTTACAATTGTGAATGAAATCTAAAAATGTTGAACTTTCATGTATCAGTGAGTCATTGTTTCAGCACATGGTTTGTGGATTGTACTCCACAACCTAAATAACAGTTTGTTACACACATGTTGTGCTGGATGTTTTACATACTAGTCTAAGTGCTTTGATTGTTACTTATGCTGTATGGTCTGCATATGTATGGCTATATTTTACAGTGATTGTTGTATTGAGCACAGCCTGTTTATTCACAGAGTGAATAGGTGCCTGCTGTGTCGGTATTTGCACTGCCATTTGTAGACTGTGTGGCAGGAGCTCTGGTTAAACATTGGTAGTGCATCTTCCACCAACATGGGTGCTTTTGTAGAAGCATATTTCTAGCCTGACACTTGGATAGATAAACATTTGATTATAGCAGTTCATATTTTGCAAGAATATTCATGATGTTTTGAATTTTCAGGCCACTGACTGCTAATTCCTTTTGGTAGATAATTCATATAGTTGTACACATACAATACAGTTAATACCAGATAATATCTGATTCTCATATTTCAACAGTTATGGTGACTGTAGATATAACATTGTTGTTGCTGCTGTATTCATTATACTGATGTATGTTCAGCACATTATCATGTTGCCTGTCTCATATG
Source organism: Protopterus annectens (assembly GCF_019279795.1). Lineage (NCBI taxonomy): Eukaryota > Metazoa > Chordata > Ceratodontiformes > Protopteridae > Protopterus > Protopterus annectens. Next base: position 87,114,184 of record NC_056740.1, on the reverse strand, counting down.
TTTGCCATATGGCTTGCCTATTGTCCACAATATTGTCATATCACTTTCTCTTCATTTTAACAATGACATTTTGTTGTTGTTTATATAAATCATTGAATGCAGATCTCTTTATTTGGGCATTCATAAATTATTACAAAGCTAATGACCTGGATGGCTGTGTCTAAGCCTATAGAATTGTTGTAATGTAGTTGTGTATGTAGCGATCTTTGTTGCTTTTCTTCAGTATTTCTGTTTGCAACTGTGCTTGGTTGTTCAAACTTTTAACAGTACAGCACAATAAATATAGCAGGTTATGCACATACACACAAGAGAAATAAAGTTTTGTTACTGTTGTTCAGAATTATCCAAAGATAAAGTTGTCTTGAATACATAATTATTAGTGTTTTAGAAAATATATTATCATCTGTTTGAAAGACAAGATGGAAATTAGCAACACATACAGGAGTAAGAGGAAGGAAAATAATTGGAATAAGAAATGAGAACAAAATGTTGACTGTAATGATATGACTGAAGGGAAACTACAAAGGATGCCTGTCTAAAAGGTAGAGCTTGAAGGGCAATAAATGTATGCAGTGGCACAAATACTGCATGCACAGTAACACTAAAATGGAAGCCAAGTACAGAAAATAAATTTAACCGAAAGCACCCTCTTCAGCCTCAAAAGGCAAATAAGACAACATGTCAAATCCTCTAAGTGTAACTGAGAAAAATTTAGCAGTCACAGCCAATAATAACCATAAGGCCTTTTACAGATTTGTATGTAGCCTAAAGGGTAGGACCAAAGCATTTGCTGAACTAGTGACTAATGGTATCACACACACTGATCCCACAGTGATAGCAAATGCTAGTGGACAGATTTGATGAAAATTTCACTCGCTTATCCTGTACAAACTTATCACAGACCTTGCTCCCAATGCACCCCCACCCAACATATCCAAAGAGCAGGCCATTAAAGCCTTGTCTAAGGCAAAAAACACAGCCTCTGTGGGACCAGATAGCATCCCAGGCTGTCTTCTAAACAGACTAAAACATGAAATAGCATCACTGTAAGTAAACTGTTTAATCACAGCCTAACCACAGGCTTTGGTCATGTGTAATGGAGAACAGCAACAGTTATTACACTCCACAAAGGTGGCTCAGCAGTAGACCCAGTGAATTATAGACCCATAAGTCTGACCAGCCTCATCTGTAAAGCCAAAGAACATATCATCATGAACCTCATAAACAAAGACATAGGTGACCTCCAAACCCTGGATCTGACCCAATATGTCTTCATCAAGGGCAGATCCTGCCTGTTAAACCTGGTGGATTTCTTCAAAATTCTGACCAGGGCCATTGATGAGCACAGATATGTGCACACAGCATACCTCAACTTGGCAAAGGCCATTGACACAATCCCACACTCAGGCATTACCAATTAACTTAGGAAACTGACTGTAAACCCCTTTGTTGTAAGATGGGTTGCCAAATGGCTCACAAACTGGTCACACACTATCAAAGTGGGTAACTCCACATCAACCAGTAGACCTGTCACCAGCAGGGTGCCACAAGGGTCAGTGCTGGGCCCCCTACTGTTTGATATATACTTCTCAGAAGTTCAGGCCAAAACTAAGGGGCTGCGGATGACTAGGTTTGTGGATGACTGCAAACCGGGTGCAATTTGAATCCCAGAAAATTGTCAGTATACTTCAGGAGGATCTTATGCAGACCAACGACATGGTCTCAAACTGAATGCAAAGAAATGCATCATCATTCTCTTTGGTAAAAACAATGTCACTTCACACTATCAAATTAACAATGACACCATATGTACCTACGAAGTGGTAAGAGATCTGTGATCACAATTAGACTGCGAACTTAACTTTGACCACCATGTGTCTACTGTATGAAGGAAGGCTTTTTACATAGCACACTTGATTAGCAAAGGCATCACCTCTAGAGCAAAGGAGGTTATAACCTGTCTATACTTTTACTAATAAGGCCATCATTGAGTATAATGCCCCTTTTGGCATGTACCATACAAAGCACCTGCAGCAATTGAGACTTCAGAGAGGTTTCCAACTAATAAGATCAAGGAACTCCAGCACGTGCCTTACACAGACCGACTAAAGTCCCTATCACTATACTCAGTATTGTATAGACTTCTTAGGGTAGACTTATGTCTGGCTTATACAGCAATCTATAACCCAGACCTAATTAATTTGCTGTACATCCATAAATCAAATGTGACAAGAGTTACCCATTCCAGGGACCTAAATATGGCCTGCATCTTGAATAGAATGTTCTGGAGGGATATATTTGTCTCCCAGCAATTACTATGTCTTTAGAACAGGCTGCCAATTCATGTGAAGCAGACCACCTCTATGACACTGTTCAAAAGGAACCTGGATGAGTAGATGAAGCACCATAAATTTTTACCAAGGATAGCACCTATAACTGTCCTGGAAATGGGCAGTCATTACTAAATACAATCCTTGTATTGACTACAGTATCTATGGTATTACATTGGGATGAAATGGCTATGCTTGAAATGACCTTTGGCCCAATAGTCTAGTAACCTCCTATGATCCATTGGATGAGATATAAAGGAGGAATATAAAAGGGTAAAGATGTAAGGAAGGGTTTTTACATGAACAGAATTAAGTGGCAAGTTTATAAGTGAAGAGGATCATTTGAAACTAAGTGAATAAGCATCACCCTATTTATTAGAAGAAGCTGCAGCAAATTAAATTGCCATGTCAGCCGTGCCTCAGGAACTGGGATTATGACAAATTAGAATGAGAAATTAAAATGGTCAGCTTCAATAATGGACTGTGCAGTGGTGCAGCAATAGCGTTGTCGCCTCACAGCAAGATGTTCTCTGGGTCGGTTCTTGGCTGGAGTGCCTTCTGTGTAGAGTCTGCATGTCCTCCCTGCATTCATGTGGGTTTTCTCCAGGTACTCTGATTTCCTCCTACATTACAAAGACATACGTCTAGAGCATTTCTCCCTGGGCCTCTGCTGAAAATTGGCTTCATTCCAAATCAGACTTTCCCGATAAACAGATGTTAAATAAATAAATAAATAAATATAAGCAGCTTGCACTTAAGATATGAATATGAGTAAGAATGGCAGGGACAAGAAAAGGGGTATATTTTATCATTATGATAAGCCTGACAGATGAGACAGCAGCACATGCACAGATACCAGAAACATTAACGATAAAGTATAGACAGAATCTATAAAATATTTAGTGTTTATGGCACTAGGTAGGGAAAGATCAAAAGAATTGCATAGAAGTTGTCTAGATGTCAGGATGACAATATGACAGGAAGACAAAAGGGGGATTAGAAAATAGGCAGGAGAAGAAAAAGGAATAGATGTCAAGACAGGAACATGACTCATGTAACAGAAAGTCCCTTAAGCAATTTATGAGTATTTAAATAATTTGATGATGAAAAAAAATAGAAGAAAGTTAAAAATAAACAGGGAAATCCAGAAGATCAACTTTATAAATAGAATTATAGGGGAAAAAAGAGAAAGTGAATGAAGATATGGTGAAATAAGTGAAAATTGAACGAATCAGACACATGGGAAAGTGATCAAGACAGTTGTTAGAGAGAGGATGTACAGAGTAAAAAGTAGAATGAGATGAAAGAAAAGCAAACACAAGAAGAATCGACAACAACAGAAGCAATAAAACATTCTGAAAATTTGAATAAGTAGATCATCAGAGTTGGTAGAAAGATAGAAAAATACGTATCTGTCAATGGTAAGGTTCAAGCAATGTGACATTCTAATTAAATGTGTGACAGAAGAAAATCAAAAAGCTTCCTTCTTTCAGAATTTGCTGAAGTTATAGTTGGGAAATATTGTTAGTAATAAATCAAAGTAGAATAAAAGGAGATGCCCCCAGATTCACAAAGCCTGTGCAGGATCAGTTTTAGAGCTAATCCTGGCAATATGGCTGCCATGTGATCCAGGAACAAGCTCCTGGCATGTGCACGTAAGCTCTAAAACTAATCCTGCACGGACCGAGCTCGGGGCTGCAAATTACCTCATTTGCAGGTGAAATCTATGCAAATGAGGGTAATTTGTGATCCAGAAAGCTGGCAGCTGGCCGTGCATGACTAGTATAGTCTGCAGAAATGTACTCAGGTAGTAACCGAGTACATTTCTGCAAACTACAAAACAGAGCCATGACAGCTCCAAATAAAGGGTGTATATCATGTGTAAGGCATGCCAATGGTCAAATAAATGGCCAGTGGCATGCCAAAGTGTTCAGAAAAAAAAAAAACTAAGTTTAATTTTTTTTTCGGCGATCTCGGGTGTTTAAGCATAGGGCAGTGGCGTGCAAATGAAATCGGAGGGAAAATAAGAAAATAAACCTAAAATAACCATTCTACCTAAAATCAGTATTCTGCTATACAAGTCAATGACAGTCAGAAGACAACCTGGCTAGTGAATAGTGGTTGCTAAGAGGGGAGGCTCAATGTGACACATGTAACAATGCATTAGTGGGCAATCCTATGCAAATGAGGGGAAGAATAGTGAATCCCAGTTTTCCCTACCATGTGAGTCAGGTCCCAACAGTGTAAGAGTATGAATAGCTGAGTGCAAGACTAGGAGGTAGGAGACATCATGTGTGGGTGTGTCAGGCATACTGTAAGCAGATTGGAGCCTGTGGCTCACGTTTGCTCCTAGCTTAGCACAGCTAAGCTAGGGAGTGTGCCTGAACCTGCCTAGCACTCTTTGCATTGCCTAAGTGGGTGTATATGCCGCACACTGGGTTTTTGTGCGGTGCACACACGGGCTTAAACAGGGAGGCAATGGGAAGGCAAAATAGCAGTAGGAAGGTAATCAAAGAAAACTAGCTTAGCTGCCAGGTGAAATGTATCAGAACCAGCCAATTTACACAGGCAGCAGACCAGCCCAGCCCAGAACATTACTATAAGCTAAGCAAACACCCTCCCCACTGTTTTTTCCCACACTCTACACCACCGGTGTAAACAAGCGGGGAACTTTTTAACACTCACAACAGCAAAATGTTAGGAGCTGCAATAGCTATTATACATCTTGTGGAAGAGGCTGAGGGTGGTGAGGATGTGAATGTTGCCAACCAACCCACATTGAGGAGATGGAGAAGAGTGTACAGACCCAGGGTAACCTACCAAGGGATACATGAGCTGGAGATAGTGGAGCGTTATAGGGTGGACAGGGACCTCCTACAGCAAATTGTGGAGCTGTGCTGGCCACGCCTCACACACAAAACTAACAGACAGGAACCCATCCCAGTGGATATCAAGGTATGTGTAGGCTTCAGAATACTAGCCACAGGTACCTTCCAAAGGCCAACTGGGGATATGATGGGGATTTTACAGGCATCAGCATCCAGGGTACTCCACCAGTTCCTGGATGCCATGTCAGCACATGTCAGTGAGCACGTATATTTCCCCATCACCCGTGAGGCATTGGCTAGCAATATGTGTCTCTTCCACCAAATAGCAGAATACCCTGAGGTAGTGGGTGCAATAGACTGCACACACATATGCATCAAAGCACCACCCGGTGAGCGGGGTGGGGTCTACATCAACCACAAGGGCTTCGCCTCCATCAAATGCCAGGTTGTGTGCGATGCCCAGGGCATAATACTGAACATGTGTGCTGGCTGCCCTGGAAGCTATCACGATTCCCACATCTGGCATCTGACACAGCTATACCAGAGATTTGCCAATGGGGACATTCCACACGATTACCTAGTGGGGGATGCTGGATATGCACTGGAGTTGTGGCTGATGACACCCATCAGAAATGCACACATACCTGAACAAGAACTCCATAATGAGTCACACGCACAAACAAGAATCATAATAGAGCGTGTGTTTGGGATGCTCAAGTCACAGTTCCAGTGCCTGAACACATCCGGTGGAGCCTTGCAGTACTCACCAACTACATGTACCCAAATTGTCCTTGTATGTGCCATGCTACACAATATGATCCTGCAAAAACAGCTACAGCAGGAGCAGCATGGAGCAGGGCCACACAGCCCCCCACCATTGCCAAGGGCTGCACAGGCATACAGTGACTCGGAGGAGGAACGACCTGAGTCTGCCCCAGTAGGCAGAAAGAGGTGTGCCCAGTATGCACTGGTCCTGGCAAAGAGGCAACACATAGCACATACTCTGACATGGGAGGGACCCAGGGAATAGCATATCTCTCTGACTTTCACATGCAGTAAAAGGGATACCAAATATTTCACTACCTGTGCCTAACCATGCGTATGGAGTGTACTATATGCATCCTACATAGGCAGCCCTGCAGCACCACCCTCAATACTGGGACACCCACAAGATAAGGGACTCACACATGCCAGTCAGAAGGGGGGTCACATACCCAACAACAGTCACAGCCAGCAGGACAGGTGTAGACAAACACCAACAAATGCTGTACTATGGCCTCTGAATGAGGGCTATGGGTAACCACTGCCCCCCAGCCCTACACAGACAGAGTACATAGGCCAGGTAGTGGGAAGTCAGTTGTGAAGGCTAGGAAGTCAGAAACTAATATGGAGATAATCAAAAGATAAGAACTGTAGTACAATGGTATACCCTAGCCAGCATGATAGGTAAGACTACAGACTGAAATTGAGTACTTGACATACTAGTACAGTCCTAGCACATATGTACAAGTGTCAGGTGTGCCCCCCCATCCTATGTAGACATATAGTAACAGTCAGGTGTGCCCCCCCAATCCTGTGTAGAAATATAGAAATAGTCAGGTGTGCCCCCCATCCTACATAGACATATAGTTTCAGTTAGGTGTGCCCCCCAAACCTGTGTAGAAATATAGAAATAGTCAGGTGTGCACTCCCCCATCCTACATAGTAATGTGATAACAGTTAGGTGTGCCCCCCCACACCTCTGTATAAATGTAGGAACAGTCAGGTGTGCCCCCCCCACTATGCAGAAATGTAGTAACAGTCAATGCTAAATGATCAATTGATGCCCTCTAAAGACAGCATGCTACTTGTTGGTGTACAACACAAAGGTCAGCACTGCAGCACAAACTACCTGGACACGATCCACCCAGTCAATACAGACAGCAATACTGGGCATGCTCCCACACTTAGAGAAATGAAGGTAATGTCAGTCAGAGAAATGAAGGCAATGTCAATCAACAACATACTGAAAGGTCATACTGGACATGCTCACACACTTAAACAAATGAACTCCATGAACTTCATGACTGCAAACACCAGTGGACCAGACATATCTGGCAGTTGCAGTTGTTAGTGCAGACACTCATCAGTATGCACCACTCATGTCTTGCACACACAGTGGACAGGAATACACACATATATGTCAGGACAACACACTATATATAATAAGGCAAAGGTAGATGTACATAGATGTGTGGAAGAGGGTGACTGTGACAAGGATCCACCCAGGCCTTTCCCACCCAGCACACAGCCAAAGGGCCCCTAACACATGAGGTGCTGATGTCACTCACTGCAGATACCAGCCATCAGTATCTGTCAGCATTACAGACTATGTGGTGCATGTGCCAGCTGTGCAACATGACTGTGCAAGGAAGTAGTCATCTAGCAGCTGTATACATGTACCTTTGACATATGACCCTGTGTGTGCCGGTGTGTCAACCCCTGGATGAATGGGTCATGTCCCATTCAGACACTGCCCTCCCCATAGCCCTACTACGACAAACCTGCTGAGGTCATCCAATGTGAAATACACCTTTGGTAGGATTGTAGCCCAATAATCTCCATGGCGTGTCCCAAAACCGTGTAATGCTGTAGTGTGATAAACTAGGTAGATAGGTGTTCTAACCCCCGACCTGGCAAGTGTGTGTCTGTCTGTCTCTGACTGTGTAGAGAGTAATGCTTTTTAGGGTACTCACACTCCTTACAATTCATATACACAACTTTGGCAAGGCTGCTGATGTCACTCACCTAGAAATACACCTCTGGGAAGATCATAGCCCTGTAATCTCCACAGCGCATCCTGTAACTGCGCACTACTGTAGTGTGATAAAGTACGTAGATAGGAGCTCTAACCCCAAACTTGACAACTGTGTTCGTGTGTGTGGCTGTCTGTCACTGACTCTGTTGTGAGCAATGCTTTTTAGGGTACACACACTTCTTACAAGTCATATACTCAACTTTGGCAAGGCTGCTGATGTTACCCACCTAGAAATATACCTCTGGAAAGGGTGCAGCCCAGTAAACTTCGTAGTGCGTCCTGTAACTGTGTACTGCTGTACTGTGATCAGGTACTAAGATAGGAGTTCTAACCCCAGACTGCGCAACTGTGTGCATTTGTGTGTGTGTGTCTGTCTGTCTCTGAGTGTGTAGAAAACAATGCCTTTTAGGGTACTCACACTCCTTAAAGTCATATACTCAACTTTGGCATGGCTGCTGATGTCACCCACTTAGAATTACACCTCTGGGAAGGTTACAGCCCAGTAATCTCCATAGCATGTCCTGTATCTGTGTACTGCTATAGTGTAACAACCTACTTAAATAAGAATTCTAACCCTCAACTTGGCAAGTTTGTGTGGATGTCTGACTGTGTAGAGAGCAATGCTTTTAGGGTTCTCACACTCCTTACAATTCATATACTCATCTTTGGCAAGGCTGCTGATGTCACCCACCTAGAAATACACCTCTGCGAGAATAGTAGCCCAGTAATCTCTGTAGTGTGTCCTGTAACTGTGTACTGCTGTAGTGTGAAAAAGTAATCTAGGAAGGTGTTCTAACCCCAGACTTAACAACTGTGTGTTTGTGTACATGTCTGACTGTGTAGAGAACAATGCTTTTTAGGGTACTCACACTCCTTACAATTCATATACTCAACGGTGGCAAGGCTGTTGATGTCACCCACCTAGAAATACACCTCCGGGAAGGTAGCAGCCCAATAATCTCTGTAGCGTGTCCTATAACTGCATATTGTTGTAGTGTGATTTAGAACTATGGTAGGGTTACATCCCCACCCATGGCAATTCTGGATGCTTTGTGTGTGTTTCAATGTCTGTGTATGGAACAATGCATTATAGGCTAGTCACTCGCAATACATTTCAAATGCCCTACTTTGGCAACCCTGCTGATGTCGTTCATTGTGAAATACACCTTTGGGAAAAAAGTTCTCTAGTAATCCCCATGGTGCATCCTATAACAGCTGTAGTGTGATATAGACTTCTGACAGGGGTTCTATAACCACACATGTCAGTTGTGTGTCTTTCAATGTCTGTGTAGGGAGTGATGCATTTTAGGCTAGTCACTCACAGTACATCTCAAATGCCCTACTTTGATAATCCTGCTGATGTCATTCATTGTGATTTACACCTTTGGGGAAGTGGGTTTCCAGTTATCCCTGTGGTGCATCCCGTAACAGCTCCATGCTGTTGTGTGATATAGACCTCTGTTAGAGGTTCTATACCCACATATGTTGGTGGTGGATGTTTTGTGTGTGTGTCATTGTCTGTGTAGGGAGAAATGCATTTTAGGCTAGTCACACGCAATACATTTAAAGTGCCCATACTTTGGTAATCCTGCTGATGTCATTCATTGTGAAATACACCTTTGGGAAAATAGTACTCCAGTAATGTCTGTGTCGTGTACTATAACTGTGTAGTGTAATAAACTAGTTGCGTAGTATAACTGCACAGTGTAATAAACTAGTTAGGTAGAGGTTCTACTTCCAGGCATGACAGGTGTGTGTGTGTGTGTGTGTGTGTGTGTGTATGTGTGTGTGTGTGTGTGTGTGTGTGTATATGTGTAGCTCATATCCTGTGGAGAGGGGGGTGTGAGTGTGTGGCACCTGTGGCCAATGTGGAGTGGGTTTTGCATATGGCCCAACTATAAATCACAATGTCCACCATACAGGGATAACAGATGTGAAATAGCTGAGAGGCTGGGGTGCAAAGTCAGACCCATACATGTGACATCAAGGCCAGGCAATCACAGTTAGCAACCCCAGTATTACCCAGAGCACACTCTCAACCCATGTTTCATACACACACACACATGCCCAGGCAACAGCCAATATGTGGGTAGTACACTGCATAATGGCCACTGATAGTAACTATTTAGTGATAGCAGTGGGCTACAGAGGGCATGTCTCCCTGTCCATCTGTCCAATATGCACATACATGCAGACAGTGCACCTCTCCCATGTTCCCCAATGGACACCTGCACCACCTGTGGTGCCATCACATGTGACCCACAATGGACATACCATGCCTGACAACATGGCCTGTATAGACAGATGCCACTGACATCAGGGAATGCTGTTAGCATGCTATCAATGTAGGTTCAGGGTAAACCTGCTGGACATTATCACAGGTGGGCAGGACTGGCACATCTGATGATAATCTGTGTTCACAACATGGGCCAGACACCCCAGGTACAGTTCCACATGTCACTGCACATGCATGTGGGAGGTGTGCACATCCCAGACACCATCCATGTCCTGGAGTAAGGAACACATACATGGCAAGCGATGCACAGCATTGGCCACACACAATAGTCACCCAGGTGACTGGATGGGGATAGATTACCCACCTGTGTGGGCAAATGCAGAAACTACAGCCCTGAGCCACAATGCAGACCATTGCCATGTGGCCTGATGCCAAGGTATACCCATCGCCTACCCTTGTATAGCCTACTGGCACAGTCGACCACCATACACCCATGCAGACATGCACCCATGCATGTCAGTACTGGCATACTGTGTGTTTGTGTGTGTGTTGTATGGGGTATATGCTCACATCCACACTCACTACAACCCACATTGACATACTGAAGCATGTTGTCTGATGTCAGACACCTCCCCATACCCTTTGCCCATACAACCTCCGTATGACCCGTGTTTGCATGTGATACCTGCACAGTGATGTGTTGTGGCAATCCCACTACTGATGAGTTGTACTCCTGGCCCTGCCAGGTGTGTCAATGTGTGTGTGTCCCTGTGAGAGTGTGGCTGTGTTGACGCTTGCACCTGTTCATGCGGACAGGCACGTGTACGTCACCTACTGTATAGCTACCGTATCCCTGTTGCAGATGTCACTTACCATCACATATATGTTCTGAGTGCTCCAAAACAGGTAACCCATGTGGTGCATCCAATAACCGCATCGAACTATGATAGCACTACATAGTAGCCAGGAGTTTGATACCCTGTGCTGGTAGGTGTGTGACAGAAACATGCTTCAGTTTTACTCTCCCACCCCTCCCTGACATTTCTTTGCCTCTGTCTGCCTCTCCCACTCCATCTCTGGTGGATGTGGAGACTTACATCTGCTTTGCTTAGGCAGCATGTTTATTTTAAGTGCTGCTCATGATCAGCTGATGGCCTTTGCACAAATTGCAGCCCCCACCTAGATGATTGCATATGAAACAGCTGTGGTAACATTACCATAGCCAGTTGCATAGAAACACACTCCAATATCAAGGAACATCATGGTGGTGTTGACCCTTTTCATTCACTGTGAGCAGAAACTAGATCTGTCATTTGGCAAACAGCATCTAAGATGGATTGGGGATTTACCTCTAACAACATACACTGTGGAAAGAGGGCAACAAACAGGAGGGGGATGTGTCTGACCTGACTACAGACTGTAAGTGCTGCTATACTGCATTTGGAGTAATGTTGGTTTAACAGTGTTTGTGTGGATATGGCTGTCGTACATGTCTCAATATCTGCCATGTCAGTTCCATGTTTATGAGGACTCCCCATCTGTAGGGTCATCTGCAGACTGGGCAGTATTGTGCCTTTGGTTTCATGTGTTACGCACAGAGCATCTATCTGTGGACTGCAAGAGGTAGTGTCAGGATTGCAGTCTGTAGATGGTGACAGCCGTGATAGTCGCTGACGACATATCCCTCATAGGACATATGTTGCAACAAACCCTGTTACAACAGTAAATGTATGAGGTTATCACAGCAACATGTCAATATTGGCCCTGTGTATGTGCTTCCAGCCACACCTCTGTCAACCTTTGTACATATGTCATGCATGAAGTGGTGCATATGTGCTGTACACCATAATTAGTGTCATCATATCTGATAACAAGCCAGTGATATATCCAAGTGCTACACATGTTATGTACAGTAGGGGTTATATTACATGACATAACCTGGACATTCTGTGGATGTTTGCACAGTACTGAGGTCTGTGTACTTATGGTGAATGTCGACAGTGTGTGTATTGTTAATATGTACTTTAGCCTGTGTACAGACTGTGGTAGATGTCATTATTTTAGTTCCCCTCCTATCTGATGTTACATGCTGCTCCACTGTATGGTACTGTAATGGAGTACATGTTTGTAGGGCCATACACACACATGTTCCATACCAGAGACAGCCATCAGACCAAACTGTGTAGCAGCTCAGTATATGTAGGGTCAGTCTGTGAGTGGCACATATGAGGATGGTGTAATATTATGCTAGCTTACCATATGTGGCTGTGGCTGTGCTCACATTGGTTGTTGATATTCACTTTCACACAGGTGTATCTTACCCTGTGCTGTGACATGCCCGTTGAGTCTGCTATATATGCAGGTACATGTGCATTCCCCCCTAGGAGATGTAGGCCAGTGTTGAGCCAGTCAGTCTGTAGCCTGCACACTGCATTGTTACATGCCTAGCTGCTTAATGTACTTACCCAGTGAGATGTCATGTGCAGATACTTGCCAGATGTACTGCTGCCGGGCCTCCCTTAACAGTCATGTATGTCAGACAGAGTAGTGGGATGTCATACAGATGTATGTCAATATGTAGTGGGTAGTATGTGGCCATGGCACCCCTGTACCAGTGGTCATTTTCTGTCAGGCCAGACAGGGGTGTGTGAATGCATACCCTATGGTGGCATATGTATACCAGTCATTATGTGTTATACCCATCTATATGGCTGTCTACATCCATATTGTCAGGCATGTTACACATGTTTTGCACTAAGGGCCTTATGTGTATATCTCTGGACTGTACAGAGTGTGTCAGAATGTTCACATATATTGGCCAATACCTCTGCTGAAGTCCATAGGGGCATTATGTGCTAGCAGCAGCACTTTACAATGATGTTCTTAGTATGTCTGTCAGTAGCCAGTGGCACACATGTTATAAGCAGCTATGACCTCCCACATACACCATGTCTGTGAAGGCAATCCCAATGACAGTAGCAATAGTCTACTAATATACCTGCTTTACATACCTGACATCCCCTTGCACTATGACTTTGAGACTGTAGGGGGTGGGGTAGGGCTACTCTCCATGTCCAGGACATATAGTGGAACTATATGTACATATACTTATCCAGATAGCCATATATATATGTATATATATGTATATATATATATATATATATATATATATATATATATATATATATATATATATATATCTATATATATATCTATATATATGATTACACATGTGTAGTACTTTCAATTACCACTGTCATGGCAACCACACACTATAAATCCCTACATCATGTGGGCATGGTCCCTTAACATTTCCTTTGTGATGGACATCCTTCCTGTGTGTGGGCATCAGTGTTTTCGACAGCAGGTAGCAGTACCTCTTATAGGAGAACCAGCACACTCAGGGCAGCCACATATTTGTAGGAGGATCGGGAACTACAGACAGACTGCGAGTAGAATTGTGTTATGCTTTGTATAGTACTGGTATTACATTGTTTATGTGTTCATACTAGTTTACCTAGGAATGCAGTCTGTCTGCATAGCTCACAACTGTGGGCCTATCCTCTTGTTGGCCAGAGGTATGATTATCATGTTTTGTCTGTCCATCACACAGGTCCTGTGTCAGATATTACACTGGCAGTGTATGTGCTGAGTGCTATCAGTACATGGCTGCATCCATTTCTGTTTCTAAACACAATTCCCTGACTAATGGTATGTTGCAGACTATTCTGTAACACCAGCAACTTGGTTAGTGTATGGCAACAGTTGTCCACATATGTGCCTGTGTTCCAGCTTCTGTCCTCCACCTACATACTAGGCTTTGCACATATGTCATGCTGTCGGTGGTTGTTCCTTAGTGGGCTGTGAGTATATCATACCGCCATTGCTGCCATCAGTCTACTGCTGTTGTATCCCCCACACATGCGGTGGGGCTGGGGCCATATATGTATGGACATCACCTACACAATGCATACATGCCGTTATGCACTCCAGAGGCCAGTGTATGTTACAGTGGTATATGGCCCTGTATTATTGAGTCTGGAGGTGAGCACCATAAATGACCTAGTCTGTTGGAAAATGTGCGGGTATCAGGTGTGAGCTGCCTTAAGGTATCTAGATGTACAGTACCATATACTTCACCTATATTTACATTACTTACATGAATTGGGTTAATGCAAGCCTACTGCCTCCTGCCATACAGACTGTTCTATTTGTCAGTGTGCTCATGATGGTGGCAGTTATGCCTTGTTATGTAACAGTTACAACCCATGTGGTCACATGACATCTTTACCACCTACTGCATTTGTACAGAGTGTAGATAGAGGCTGCTGAACTATACACCTGCATTACATACTTTTGATTGTTTGGTATCCTGTGGGCCAGTTTGTCTTCACTATTGTACAAGTCGAAGGTCTTGGCTTGGACAGTCTTTCCAGACTACTGTATTAGTGTAACTGTTTCACAATTGCATTACTCTGTTTATATGGTTGTCAGAGTGTGAACAGTTATATTTCATGACATATAGAACTGTAATAGTATGCCATCAAAGGTTGTCTATTTCTGCAAACCTCTGTGTGGTGTTTTTCCTATGACCTCTGTGTGGGTACACGTTGCAGGCAATGATTGCCATTTGTATGGGTGGCACATACAGTATCCAGTTGTTCAGGTGGCTGTTCCATATTGTGTGCACCTTCTACATATGTATCTTACTGTACATATATCTGCATGTGTATGTGTAGTCACATGTATATCTATGTATATATACATATATATATATATATATATATATATATATATATATATATATATATATATATATGTATATATATATGTGTGTGTGTGTGTGTGTGTGTGTGTGTGTGTGTGTGTGTGTGTGTGTGTGTGTGTGTGTATCTGTATCTGCATATCTGTGTCTGTGTATCTGTATCCTGGGGATGTTGATGGCCTACACATATTACATTTCCTATGGGAGGCAGACTCTACTGCATAATATGTTACCAATACCAGCCTGACATCATGCAGGTGGGATGTAGTACTGGTAACATCTTGTGCCCATGTTGTGTCAGGTACTGGTTATGGGATCTGCAACACTTGGTAGTATATTGCAGGGCGGACACGTTTGGCTGTGGGGGGGATGCCTGATCATACAAGATGTATAGAGTGCGGGGCCTCTCAACCCCATTAATGGTGCATATGGACATATGTGTGTTTGTTAATCTGACATTGCTATCTACAGATGTATGGCCATATATGCCTATATAGATATACATATCTGCTAACATATATATAACTATGTCCGTATATACCAACATATATATATATATATCTGCGTACACATATGTAACTTGCTGTGTATATGTAGACATATAGGTGTAGACACATATATGTGTCGATGCAGGTATATATATATATATATATATATATATATATATATATATATATAGATAGATATATATATATATATATATATATCTACATATATGGATATGTTGTATCTGTTTAGATAGTAATATATATATAAACAGACACATCTAGATGTTGGCATACATTCTCTGTACTGTTGCATGACTGGACTGAATGATATGTTTCTGTAAACATTGGATTTTGTTTGTATTTGGCATGGCTTAGTGGTAAATTGTTTTGTCTATGGTGTGTCGGGTCCTGGGATTAAGCCTTGCAGGAGCTGTTTATTTTGTTGCTGGGCAGATCACAGCCTGTTGGATACAGAGTGATGAAGGCACTTTTGAGCAGTTGTAAGCTGGTTTAAGTCTGTTTGCATGGGGGTAAGCACTGCCTACACAGGTTAAGCAATCTAGAAGCTAACTGAATGTAAGAAACTGTAACCAGAAGTTGGCAGTGCTTACCGTCGTGCAAACCCACGCAAACCTGCTTACAACTGCTAAAAAGTGCCTTAATCACTCTGTATTCAACATCCCTTGTTCTGTCCAGCAACAAAATAAACACCCTTGGCAAAGCTCGAACTCAGGCCCATGTGCATCACAGGCAACGTGACCTACCACTAAGCCATGTCAAATATACAATACCTTCATGTTTTCGCAAGCATAGCATACAGCAAAATAAGTCAACAGTACAGGGAATGTACTTATACATGCAGATATAATAGATATATACCTCTCTCGTTATTATATCTGTCTATATAGATATATATATATATATATATATATATATATATATATATATATGTATATATATATATATATGTGTGTATATATATATATATATATATATATATATATATATATATATATATGTATAGGTTCATAGGTTCATACTAGGCTATCTGCCCAAGGGCACTTATAAGCCTAGCCCATAGTTACATAGTTATTTGGCTTTCGCCACCCCTTTAGTTTGAAGAAAACTATGCCTATTATTTTGCTGTGCCTCTGTCAAGCAGTGACACTGAAGTAATCCCTGGGGTATATCTGCGATCTCCCATCCATTGGTCAAGATTCCTCTTGAACAAGGCCAGCGAGGTGCTTTGCCTCACATGTAACGGGATTTTGTTCCACAGCATAGGGAGTCTCTGGGTGATGAATCTGTCCCTCCAGCACGTTCTATTAATAACCGTGTCAAGGTTTAAGTCTCCCGCCCTTGTGGTTCTGAGGGATCTAGATTTTTTGAGGTGAAGCATATTCATCAAATCTGGGTTTGACATGGCCTTATATGTCAGGCACAGGTCACCTCTGAGCAAGCGGTATGAGACTGAATAGAGCTGGAGTTCTTTCAGTTGGGCAGCATAATACATATTTTTGAGACCCTTTATCCTTTTGGTGAGGAACTTTTGGGGCCTTTCCAGCTGCTGCAGGTGTCGGGTCAGATATATTCCGAATGGGGCATTGTACTCAATCATAGGTCTAATGAGTGATGAGTACAGGGGGACGATGACCTCACTTGATCTAGATGTGAATCCCTTCATGATCAGGTGGGCAATGTAGAAGGTTTTCCTAACTACTTTAGCAACATGAGTGTCAAACGACAGGCTACTGTCAACCTGGGTCCCTAGATCCCTGATGACTTCTTCTGTGCTCAGTGGATTGCCACCTATATGGTAGCTATGGGTAACCTTGTTTTTCCCGAAGGGTATGACGATGCATTTCTTGGCATTTAACTTTAGGCCATGGCTCTGGCACCAGTTATCCGTTTCTGTGAGGCCCTTCTGAAGGATATCTGTGTCAGATGTGTTTTCGACTATGGCACCCAGTTTGCAGTCATCTGCAAACTTTGTCAGCCATAACCCTCCTGCGTTTGCTTGTACTTCAGAAAAGTAGATGCCGAACAAGAGTGGACCCAGGACTGAGCCCTGTGGGACACCACTTGTGACAGGCTTTGAGTCTGACATGGCTCCAGCAACTCTGACCCTGTGTGTTCTGTCACTTAGCCAGTTTGCAACCCATCTTGTGATGTATGGGTTTACATTCAAGCTGATGAGTTTTTCGATGATACCTGAGTGGGGTATTGTGTCAAAGGCCTTTGCCAGGTCAAGGTAGGCTGTATGGACTGCCTTTCCCTCATCAATGGCCTTGGTGACTGTCTCGAAAAAGTCAACCAAGTTAAAGGCATGATCTGCCTTTGACAAAGCCAAACTGGGTTGGATCCAAAGTCTGCAAGTTCCCTATATCTTTATTTATGAGTTCCATTATGATCCTCTCCATGGCTTTGCAGATAAGGCTTGTCAAGCTAATGGGACAGTAATTTCCAGGGTCGGTGGAGGCACCGCCTGTGAAGTGGGACCACAGTCGCGTCGCCACTCCTTGGAATGCGTATCCTGAGGTGAGGCTAAGATTAAACAGCTGTCCTAACTGTGGGTTTAATTCCTCATTGAGTTCGTGGAGCACACAGCCGGGGACACCATCCGTCCCATGGATGCTGTGTTTTTGCCTTGGAGAGAGCAGTTCTCACCTGGGCGTTGGAGATGTTTGGGGGCTACAATCCTCTGGTATAGATATCTCTCCTTTTGGGGGAGGGGAGAAGTTTGCACTGAACCTGTCGGCCAGTATGTTGGCAATGTGTGTAGGTTCAGTAATCTTCACATCATTTTGAACTAATTCTGAGCATATCTGGGAGTTTCCTCCTAGGTTTCTAACATAGCTAAAAAGGCCTTATGATTGTCTTTTGAGTCCTTGGCAATTTTCTCTCAAAATTTGCCTTGGATGATTTTATGAGAGCTCTTAGTTTTTACTTATAATGATCAAAGGTGTCTTACCTTTCAAGGATTTTGCTCTATCTTGTAGTAGCTTCCTCCTTTTGTTGTAGAGCTTGTTTATGGCTGGGGTCCACCAGACTGGACGCTTGCCTTTGGTACAAAGAGTCTTAGTTTTGTTTGGGATTGCCTGATCCATGCAGTCCTGTAGGTGCTGGTAGAAGGCATTTGTAAGTGATTCAGTGGTTTGGGTAATGTTTACCACTGGCTCAGGGGGCCTAAACGCGACCACACTAGTTTTCCGGCGTGTGAAGTCGCCTTTGAGAAGTTTTTCACTGTGGTCTTTTTTATTTCAGGTGGGGGCGGGATGAGGACCTCCAGCGAGATTAGTTTATGATCTGATCTCACCAGTGAGATATATATATATATATATATATATATATATGCATATATCTATCTATCTATCTATATATATATATATATATATATATATATATATATATATATATATATATATATTTATATATAAAATGTATAAATATCTACATATGTATATATACATATGCATACAGCTATACATATAAACATCTATATATATATATATATATATATATATATATATATATATATATATATATATCTGTCAATATATTTATATATAAATATATATATATGTATACAGCAATATATGTATGTATATATATATATATATATATATATATATATATATATATATATATATATATATATATATGTGTGTGTGTGTGTGTGTGTGTGTGTGTGTGTGTGTGTGTGTGTGTGTGTGTGTGTGTGTGTATGTATGACAGAATCAAACAACAACTGAAAGTAATCAAAGGTAGTGGGACTTGATCTGATCAGAACTGTGTCATATTAACACCTAAAGTATTGAAATGTGACCCAGCTAGGTCTATTAATGTTGGAAAGTACTTTGTTTATTTTTTTACCTATATCATTTGACTAACCCAAGGTTTGTTCCTCGGCCTCCACTCTACTATTACATCTGGTGCACCCTCCCAGCACCGGCCATATGTTCATCTCTTTGTTACGCAACCACATTGTTTCTCTCCAGATTATCCCCCGCCACCCCTTTCTCACTTTCCTCCACAAAGTGGTCCTATTAAAACTGGTCCAGACAACCCTGGCACACCTAGATCCATAATTTCATATTCATTTCTCCATGTAACCCCCCCCCCACGTCCACCTTAACCATCCATCCTCCGGGTGCTAGACCAGCCTGTTCACACCCCTACATATTGACCTCTCTCCACTGCTAGGGACCCAACATGGATGTTGTCAACCAAAGCATATTCAGGCTTTCAGGCTCCCCTACATTCTCGTCCAAGTTACACACATACAATCGCTACCTTTGGAGACACAAGTTAACCCAAATAACCCATTTCTATTTGTGGGTCGTCACATTTGGGATGGACCTGTCTTGGTTTCAAGATTACACTTAGTGAGTCAACAGTATTTATCCCACTGGTAGTATCTAGCCACCAGTCTGAGAAGCAGTGATATGTTCCCAACCCTACCCAGCCTCATTTCCCGGTTCCACTTAACTGACGATCCAGGCCTGATCATCTGAGCATGTAGCACGCCCCCTGAACGTGCACTTATCTGTTGTTTTCCTGTTGTCTTTCAGATATATGAGGTGCACACAATCCCATTTGACACATGACTCCTAAAAGGTTAGGTTGCAGGTATACGTGTTGGACACGTCCCCTGTATATACATGACACTACAGGTTTCTCTCTGTTTCACCTTTGTAATGATAATGAAGAAGCACACAGCACCTTCCAGGACTACAGGTCCGGCTTTATCATTGGGCAGGAACTGCTTAGCTACTTTAAATAAACAGCTCAAAATACGTACATAATGTTTAAATGGTTGCTTTTATTACTGAAACATGTCTTTTCTGAATACGTCTTCATATTAAATAAGACAAAAGTGCTAAATAATACATGAGTTGCCGTTGTTTTCCTTTTAATTCCTTTTGAATGCTTTTTTGTCATGACGTTCGTTCTGAGTTATATACAGATATATATCTATAGATATAATAGAGTGCATAGCAAAGACATATATGACCATAGGCACCATTAATGGGGGTGAGGGGGCTCAGGCAACATACGTCTTACACGTATTGATATTCTACCCCTCCCCCCCAGGCAAATAGGTCTGCCCTGAAATACAGTACCAACTGGTGCAAATCCCATGACCAGGACCTGACACTACATGACCACAAGATATTAACAGTAAGCCATGAAACCTGTATGATGTGAGGCTGGTATCGATAACATATACAGTACAGTCTGGCTGCCATAATGAATGTACAATGTGGAAGTAATAAAACATTCCTAAGATACATGTACACAGACACAGGCATGCAGATACATTTATATATATATATATATGGATCTACCTGACAACACCGACACACCACAACACCGACAACAAAATCACCGACACCACATAACCGACATTTCACAAACACGAAACCTCACATGCCTGACACACCATAATCCCGACAATCAACAAACAAAACAAATCCCCTGTCCAAAAAGCACACACACAACACAAGCACACCAAAATCCTTACAAACCAACACTAAACCTCACATACACAACTACCTACAACCTTAACCCAAACCCTAACCCTAAGGTCCGCCACTATCGCACACTCACCTAACCCGCGCCCTAACCCTAACTCACTTAACCTGCCCCTAACCCACAGACTATCACAATCGCACACTTACCTAACCCGCACCCTAACCCTAACTCACTTAACCCGCCCCTAACCCACAGACTATCACAGTCGCACACTTACCTAACCCGCGCCCTAACCCTAACTCACTTAACCCGCCCCTAACCCACAGACTATCACAATGACACTTACCTTACTCGCACCCTAACGTCCGTCACTACCGCATACATACACAGCCTTTTCCCATGTCGGTGTTCTCAGCGTCGGGGTTTTGATCCGTCGGTCTTCTCCGTTTTCGATCTTCTGGCATCGGTGTTCTCGTTGTCGGCGTTCTGACCTTTCGACGTTGTCAGATAGACCCATATATATATATATATATATATATATATATATATATATATATATATATATATATATATATATATATATATGTGTATATTTATATATATATATATATATATATATATGTGTGTGTGTGTGTGTGTATATATATATATATATATATATATATATATATATATATATATATATATATATATATATATACATATATATATATATATCAACATATATATATAGATATATATATATATATAGATATATATATATATAGATATATACATATCTACATATATATAAACATATAGGCAACTACACATAAACACACAGACGTATGTCTAGGAAAATACATAATTGGAGGGTGCACACTACTCTGAACAGCCAGTATCCCTACAGTTGCAACCTCATCAGATGAACAGTGTATGAGCCACCCATACCAAAGACAATTGTTGCCTGAAACATATACCCACAGAGAAGTCAAAGGATGTGACACAACACACAGGTTTGCATGTGTTGTAAAGGTTTACTTGTGTACTAATACATTTGCATATGCCATGCCATATAGCTGTTAAACTTTGAAATACATACAAAGAGAGGAATTAAACCCTCAAACAGATCATTTATTACAGTAATCTGAAAGATAACATATGGTGGTGCCCACGTCAAGGCCTTCAAGTAGTATAACAGGAAAGACAGATTGGGCCACAGTATAAAAATCAATCAACAGTAGGTAATGCAGATATACAGGCCAGCAGCCTCTAACTGCACTCTGTACTCAATCTCTAGGTGGAAAAGTCCTAGGTTGACACAATGGGATGTATCTGTTACATAACAATCCATAAATTAAATCATCACAATTGCACTGACAAACAGAATAGGCTGTATGGCAGTAATCAGTAGGGCAGCAATGTTCACAAGGTGAAATGTATGTTAATATACAGCCACATGCCTTAAGCCAGCTTACTACTGATATACCTCACATGTTGTAACACCCTAGGTTAATTATGCTCCCCCCCCCTAGACTGACTTACAGAACCATATAACAATGTTACATGCACTGACCTCTACACTGCAGAGGGGCACACATGTGTTGTGCAGATGAAGCACACATATATATATATATATATGGTGCATATGTTCTGTACGCAATTATTCACTGGCATCATACCTGATAACAAGCCATTCAGATAACAGACTGCTGGACATGCTGTGCATAGTATTGGCTTTTACTGAGGACATAACTTGGGCAGTCTGTGGCTGTGTGTGCAGTACTGTGGTCTGTGTACATAGGGCAGGAGTCTGCAACCTTCAGTATCCCAGGAGTAATGTCTGTCCCCTCTCCCACCAAAGTAAAGTCATCGGGAGCCACAACAGCTATTTTCAAATATAGTTATAGTACATATGACAGAACTAAGTGTATCAGAGCAATACCTAACATCAGTCCATAATTGTGTTCCTGTGTTGGCCCTGGTTGATCTCTGTGTGTGTTTGTGTGTGGGTGTGAGTAGGAGGTGCAGTACAGTTGCCATTAATCCTCAGAGGTACATGGAGCCACTACATCAGGTTGTAAGAGCTGCATGTGGCTCCAGAGCTGGAGGTTGCTGACACCTGAGTTAGGAATTTGACAACAGTTTGTGTATTATGCATACGTACCTTGGGCAGTGCACAGACAGTGGTAGATGCAATTGTTCTTTGTCCTGTGCTATGTGATCTTACATGCTGCTCCAGTGTATGGTACCCTATTTGATCACATGGCTGCAGGGCCAGGCACATGTGTCCCATGCCACAGACAGCTAATGGACCTCACTGTGCCATGATCAGTGTATGTATGGTTACTGTGTGAGTGGTACATATGAGGATGGTGTTTATCAGATGGTCATTATAGTGTCATATTTAACTTGTGAATCACATGTTGAGGCCGCTAATCGCAAGTTCATGTGTATTCCCACACAGAAAATGTAGTCCACTGTTGTGGCAATCTGCCTGTATTTTGCACAGTGGTTTGTGACATGCCTAGCAGCCTAGTATAATTTCACAGTGTGCTGTGATGTCCATTTATTTGCAGGACAAACTGCTGCCAGGCCACCATAACTGTTGTGCATCTATGACAAAGCAGTGGTCTGCTGTACAGATGTAAGTCAGTATCTACTGGGCAATATGTGGCCATGTGACCTCTGCACCACCAGGTGTTGTGTCAGGTCAGACTGTCATGTGTCCGTGCATACACTGTGTGGGCATATGTAATCCAGTATTGTTGTGATATACCCATGCACATGGCTATTAACATCCACATTGGGAGTTATGGTCCACATGTCTTGCATGATGGGGAAATGTGTACACATCTGGACTGACCACAGAGTCCCAGACTGTCCACATATATTGGTCATATCCCTGCTGTAGTCCACAGGAGCAGTACTGTGCTGCAGTGGTACCATACATTGTTTCCCTAGGATGTCTTTATGTAGGCAATGGCACACATGTCTACAGCAGATGTGACCTTGCACAACAAACATGTCTGTTAAGACAACCCCTATTACAGTTGCAATAGTCTACAGATATACCTGCAATACTTCCATGACATCACCTTGCGCTCAGAGTTTTGGACTAAATCTGCTGAGGGTCAGCTCCACCATATGTCTTGGACATATGGTAAACATATATGTGTACATATTTATCCACAAATCTATAGAGATATTTATACACATATACATATCCACATACAAATATGGACATATACATATATACATATCCACATTCATATATGGACATATACATATCCACATACATATATTGAGATATGTATGTACAGATGTATATACATACACCCTCACATATATACATACACACAATAATGACTGCAACAATTGCCTAAGCTTCTGATTTCATTCAAAGGGAATCCAGTATCTGTGTGCCTGGGACAACATGATTGACAAACCAAGATGCTTTGCCAGAGTTGGTTTGCACCTTTTGCCCATGGAATTCAAGTTACTGCTCAAAGCTCTTGCCCCCCCCCCCATAGTGCTGGTTCTAGGCAAGGTTCAAAGTACTACACCCCCACTGTAACAGCTACACACCTGCTAAACTGTACATAATGCTACTCAATGCTAGAAGTGTAAACCTAAAATGCACTCTCACAAGGCACACCTAGAAATGGAGATCATTGATATCTGTGTAGTAACAGACAACTGGGTCGATGCCCCAGAGAGCACCACTGCAATACCAGGCTACAACCCCTACCACACATTTGGGCCACCAAAACAGGACCACAACACTACAGGTGGAGGGGTCTCCATATTAAACAAGTATGCACACCTTCATGCTAGTTCCCAACACAATGCATCTGGAAATCTCCAAGTGCAACTAACAGTAGGTGACACTGCAATCAAAATTGTACTTGCTACAAATCCCCCACCATGGGCCAAGATTCTGACCACACCTTTCTAAGCATACTGGACATATTCAGCTACAAACATACAACCTAATACGTGGTGATTTCAACTACCCTGCCATTAACTGGAAAAACTACTCGGGTACCAGCACCTTTTCCCAATGGTTCTTAGCATTCATACATTCCAACACCCTGAATCATATAAAACATTGTCCGATCAGGGGCTACAATATCCTACACATGGTGATTACCAAATAGAAGATAGATACATCACAGCAATGTTCACCCCCATCATTGGTCAGGTCAGACCATAAGCTCATCACCCTTGACATTCACATCCCACCTTCAGCCCTCAGGAAGGAAACCTCTGTAAAAGACCTCTTCAAAGCCAACTTCATGCTACTCAAGCCAATGGTGACAAACTTTGTGACACCCATGGAGACGGGAGCTGAAAGATCAACTGTTGAATCCTACAATAAGGCACTGTATGAGCACATCCACTCCTGTATTGTGTCTTCCCAAGTAGAACCTAGATGCTCTTGTCCACAAATATGAAGCCAGTCTGGTGATCCCCTGCCATAAACAAAATATACAACAGAAGGAAGAAAATGTTGAAGACAAAAGGATAATTCAAGGATGTAAACAACTTCCTAACTAGTCTCAGTAAGAAGCTGAGATCCCTCATTATATCCACCAAAGCTAGCTATGCACTAACTTTGCCAAAGATTCCAAAGTCAACCACAAGCCATTCTATACTTATGTCCAGATTTAACATGGCAATGCTCTGAAGTGACCTGGGTCACAATAGAATGGCATTAAAATGAACTGTTGCCAAGGAATTAGCCAATATCCGGGCAGATCGATTTAGTGACACAGTCCCCCCCCAGGTGACATCCTGGGCTGTGTACTACATGAACTACAACATGAACCGGCGCCACACCTAACTGTCATGTTTCATCATAGCCTCATCTCAGGCTTGTGTGCAATGAGTGGCACACAGCTCCAGTTATCCCACTCCACAAGGGGGGATACACCTTAGATCATGGGAAATACCGTCCCATCAGTCTGACGAGCCTGATCTGCAAGGGCATGGAATGCATTATCATGGAACTTATAAACAAAGACATTGGCTAACCTCAAACACTGGCCCTCACCCAGTTTGGCCTGTTGGAGGGCTGATCCTGTCACCTGAGCCAGATGTAATTCTTTGGATCAGTCTCCAGAGCTATGAAAGAGGGTAAGGTGGTCCACACAGCCTATCTGGACCTTGGCAAGGCCTTCAGCACCATCCCCCACTCAGGAAACATAGACTAACCTACTAAGCTGGAAATAAAGTCCTATGCCACTCAATAGGTTGCCACATGGCTCACTGACAGAACCCAGACTGTAGAAGTAGCTGACTATAATTCCAGCTCCAGATAAATGACATGTGGAGTACCTCAGGATTCAGTCCTGGGACTGTTGTTGTTTGGCATCTACCTCTATGAAGTACAAGCCAACACTATGGGACTCTGTCTAACAAATGTCATGGATCACTGTGACCTGGGAGCCATTACTGAATCTCCACATAATGTGGATATTCTACAAAAGGACCTTGCAGACACAGATGCTTGCTGCCAGAGCCATGGGCTCAAGCTTACTGCCAAGGAATCTACAGTTATCCCCTTTGGGAAATACTATGTACCCGTGATTTATCACATACGTGCAAGTACACTACATACAATATGTGTGATGACAGACCTACAGATACAGGTGGACAGTGCTCTCACCTTGAATAACATTGCCACAACACTGAGGAAATCCTTCTATGTGGCACACCTCATCACTAAGGGCTTTTTATCCACAGTAAAGGAGGTAAATGTCCCACTGTACTCATCCCTCATTACACACATTATAGAGTAGTACGCACCATTTTGTATGCACCTTATGAGACATCTGCAACAGATGGAAGGTCGCAGGAATACCCCACTAAACAGATCACAGGCATAACACAGATGCCCTATGCTGATCATTTAGAAAACATCCAGCTATACTCTGTGGCATATCGTCTACTCAGAGGAAATCTCTGCTTAACATACAAGGCCATGTCAAACCCTGTGTAATGACATCTGTCATAAGTGTATGTAATGCCATGTCCAATGCATCCATCTATGTGCTGTCATTACAGTAGCAAGTGGGGTGAGTGTCATGTCTGGGCTGCACTAGTATATGAGACCTGTACAGCACTGTTATCTGTGTGAATGTGTTACATGCAAGGGTAGTAACCCAGGGTGCATGCTGTCACACTGGCATGTAGTGTAACATGGTGGTACTACTGTTGACAGTGCTGTCCCAGGCAAGGTTAGACTGCTAAAAGTACTACAAGCACACCTGCAGGCATAGCTGGACTCTGAGGCCTCACTGTAGTGTTCCTGGGGTGTGGGCTGTGTCAGCGTATATATCTCCTACTGGAAAATGACCAGACATGTAGAATGTAACTGTGGAGTACCATATGTAAAGCACATGTTGGTGAGGGCTTACAACATGTATTAAAGGCATACATATTGTTGTCAAACATCCATCTGTTGACACAGTCATCCAAATGCAAGGCTACTTGCCAAATTGATGTCTGTCAGTCCCTCTACAGATGTGAAGATGACATGTATCCAACTGGAATACATACTATGCTTGATTGACACTGACATATATGCCCAGCTGTGTACTAACTGACACATATTGGGGACAGCACCCTGTACGGACAACATGCCATGGGTACCTACACTACAATACCACAGTCAACAGAACATGCTTGGGTACAGGTCTTCATCACAGACAGTAATCATGTGTTGCAATGCATGTTGCATACATGTCAACTGGATCACCTCCATGGCCATGTGCAGAGGGCACCCAGAGGATTGGCTGATGCATGTCACTATCACCCTGATAGTCACCAACATGGTGTGTATTGATAGATTGTCTGCTGGCACATGGCATGATACCGATGTAAGCATACCCCCTACACAACCCATCTCTCCATGGACAATAGCCAGGTACACAGGTATGATCACCTGCAGCAATGCACCACAGTACTGGCACATGTGTACATGCGCATTACTGATGATAGCAGTGTCTGTGTGCTGTGTGTTAATACACCTGTAGTTGGGAATTCCATGACAGCCTTCATAACCCCCTCAACAGACATTAACATAGTCAGATGTTGCTGCAGCTGTATTGGACATGGCATGTATCCTGTTACACTCCTCCCCCTAATGGCTACATGGGCCTTGCAGTACCAGCACAACAGTGTTGTACAAATGGGTTGATAGGCATGGGAAACCCATTGAGGTCTGGCAAGTGTGTGTATGTGTGCATGTCTGCATAACTATAGGGTATACTATTCTAAGACCACATATTCCTATTACACTGCACATTGCCACAAAGTAGTAAAGATACTATTGTTGCTGCCCATAGGTGAGGCATGGCAATGCAACACCCTACTATGCCTGTGGCATGTGCATTACAAGCATATCCATGTAGTGCCACTGTTGTGATATAGAATGGTGTGTATTGCAGTTGTGGCCAATGTGTGATAGTGGGTATATAAGAGTGTCATCATGGGTTACAGTGTGTACAATAACCAATGGGGGATGTGGGTCCTGTGTACACTGTTATTATACCATGGTTATTACACCATGGTACACCCAGTATATGTCCCATGTACCACTTTATGTTGACCAATGCCACCATCAACCATACAGGTAAGTGACACTACAATACAGGCCAGTTACACATGTGCTGTGTGCAGCCTACCTGTAACACATTGGACACATGGACTAGTTAGTTATCACCGACAGGCCCAGGTCTCTTGGATGTGTGTCTGCCTGTTATCTGTTTGTCAATGTGTGTATGATGGTATGTCACACTATGTATTATCCATATACAACCATTACATCACCCACTACCATACTGTACATGTCTGTGTATGTTCTGCAAGTAACATGTAAGCTGGTGCACACCTCACCCTACACATTGTGTGGTGTGTGCAATAAAAGCCACACAGTTCATTAGCACTACATACCTAGGTAGGGGTCTTGTCAGAGTGTTGCCAAGTAAGAGTGTGCATGTATGTGGATGGGTCTACATAAGGTTGCAGATTATACATGTCCCAGCAGGCCACCTGTCTATGTGGCACAGGCACTAACTGTTACAGAAACATGTGACATGTGTGCAACTGTACACCAGATATGCCACAGCCATGGTGTCACCACAGTGCCATAACCCTTGTGGAATCTGACTGCAGACCATCCTCCTGCTGACACATGTACACCTACAGCACATATGGATAACATTATGGGGATCAGAATCACCCACTGTTACTAACAGCTGACATGTATCATAGCTGGATGTCTGCACCACCTGACATGTATGCATTACACGTTACTACTAACAATATGTTATACTGCAGTACATTGCTGCACTGTATTGCAGTACCATGTACATCAGAACCATATTAGCCTGTCCTTGCATCGATGTTATGGATGACAGGGATGTGGCACAGGTATCATCATATGCACAGGGTGTGTTGCTGGTTTGCTAGAGGCTGAGGGTGGTCCATAACAGTTAACACCATGTGTGTGGGTAAGGGGTTGAATTATTGGAATGGGGCTTGCTGATGTGGTGTGTGTCAGTATGGTGTCAGCTTAGGTGTGTGCCTAGTGTGTAGGTATGCATGCACACAGTTCTGACATGTGACTGCCCTATACAGGTGTTTTTGGACAGCTGCAGACCATACCTGGCAGGGTGTGCAATGAACACGGTGACTGCACCTGCCAGGGGTTCCATGGGCATGTGCAGGTACAGACCTTGAGGTGCTGCTCTCCCCTGATGATGGCAGGTGTCCACTGGAGCCATGTCCCTCATGGGACTGCCTGGGACCACGTGAACGAGGCCTGCTTTGGTGTGGTGTTGACAACACCCCCAGTGATGTGCTGGGGCTACTACTTCCACTGTGGGAGTGGCTTGGCATCCTAGCACGTCCACGTTAACTGCCAGATGTTGGTGTATCATGACTACATCCATGTGGCTGTCACACAACTACCACCAGGTGTTCAAGCACAGACATACCATGGTCGAGGAGGCCCACCATCTCACCCCACTGTCTATCCGTGATCTCGTTGTGTTCACAGAGGGCAGCACCAAGTTCATGGATGTTGTCACTTACAGATAAGTAAGCAGCCCTCTGCAGCCTCAGGCCCTGTCTGGTGTACATTTCCATACATGCCTGTGCCTCCATGATAGCGTGAAACATGTACCTGGTTATACCAGTTGTGGTGCCTCTGACAGGGGCAGGATGAACAGTGGCCCTACCATGAGCACCCTGGCACATCTGCCTATGTGGTGGCCTTCTGGACATCAGCCTATGCCTGCTGTGGACAGACAGCTGGCATGGTCACTACACTACCCTGTGCATTGCCACTAGCCACTAACTGTCCCTTGGCTATGGCCACTGGTGATGGGGTATGTATAGGCACAGAAACTGTGTGTGGGGGTGGGGTGGGTAAGAGGGGGATGTCAACTGTTGGCACTGTGTCGACCCCTGACAAACCCACCTGTGCCTCAAACATAGTCTCATCATTGTCAGTGCCTGCGTGCACACAAACATCAAGTAGCCTGCAGGAGGGAACCTGACCCACCTTGCCACCTATGGGGGAAGATAGAATCACACTTTAAGACCTGTCCAGATTTGCATAACAATGCACACACACACACACACACACATACACACACACACACTCTCCACCTTAATACCTACCTGTCTGTGATGCTACAGACAGTCCCATGTTTATTCTCATACAATGGCCATCATACATCACACCTGATGACATACACGTATTAATGCCACTCATTAACATCTCATTCCTCTACATGCCTACAGAGATGACCACAACTCAAGACCTGTTATTTCATTAAGTCCATGCCTTGAGTGTAGTACTTTGTACATAGCCTCACTGCTATCATTCAGTGTTCACCCTGTGTATATTGGGATTTTGTGAGCTTGGCCCCTGTATGTGAGGTGTTAATATGTTCCTCCCTTAATGTCACACACTGTACTGTCATGTGTACGTATTGCTCAGTAAATGCCTGAGATGCTACACAATCAACCTATCATGTGACAACTGTGATATATGTGTACACCCCCTGTTGTTGTCTAGTAATTTCACAATGCATCTGTAGTGCTGCCTACATGGGTTACCATTCACCTCCCTGCTGTATGCAATATTGAGGGTACCCCTGGTATCTACTTCCCCTCCCAATGCATGTTCTATGCTACAGACCTTAGTAAGGCTGTCCTGTGATTACATATCAGACAAGTGTTCCAGTTTTGTCTTTTGTCAATCCATGTCCATGTACTGCAAAGGGAAGTACTCCCATATGAAAAACTCCACAGTCACACATGTGTATACATATCCACCCACACAACCACACACACATGCACACAGACATCCTACATGCAGCAACTTCCCTCCACTACACCAAATTGAACCTACAGATGAAATTAACACCCACACACACACAACACACACACACACACACACACACACACACACACACACACACACACACACACACACACACACGTGTGGTTGCACAATGGTAGTACACACAGTCCTCCCATTACCCAACTGTCAACATGCATAACATATGGTACACAACAGCACGCAGTGCAGCTATAGTCAAATCATGCTAGCAATAGTATACATGTGTGTAACACATGTGCTGTGTTAGTAGGTGATGCCCCCTCCCCTGGATACCGATGCACCCATGTACACAGTATTGCTGTGCACCTGTTATGCATCCTGCCATGTACTGTGCACCAAAACTCACAGGTGTACATCCTATTGATTCATGTGTAGTACTGTGTCACTTATGTCAGCTGTAATGGTCACAGCCCCTATGTTTTCCAGTAAACAATACTTGGGATGATGTGTGGTCAGATGTCAGTTGTGAATGCTTGTTGTGTGGTTTACAGCTCTCTACATTAGCAGACCATGTATGAACAATCCAATAGTATTACACTGGCAACTACCAGATCATACCATGGCTATGGGGAGTCTACAAACCCTTACTGATGTGCTGCACCATTCTTTGATCAGCCGTGGAACAACATCTCTACATATTTTAACAGATATTAGCCTGATATGTGCCATATGTCCTGCACATCCTCATGTCTACTAAAGGTGTTAGGTGTGCAGATGATGACTGCATTGTATACAGTCCTGTGTGCCTATATATGCACATGATTATCATGATGTGTTGCTGCACCCATTGTTATGTGTACTACAGCAGTCAATATTCCTGCAAGGGGTATACTAGCATGGCTCATCTGCATTTGCTTGTGTATGGGCAGTCTGTTTACATATTTTCCCCAACTGTGCATGATTGCAAGGTCTACTCATATGCACACCCCTTGGTGTTCACACACTGCAAACACTATTTCTGTGGGTGTAGAGGTACATCTGCCACAATTACTGACCCTGTCTGGGTGCAGATACAGCCATTCATACCATCCCTATGGCTCCCTGCTGCAGTGCACTGATGTGTCATGCTGACAACCCCTCCCCACCTTCAGCCTTTTCACAGATGCTTGACAGGTATGGGATACATGTGTGTCAGTTTGCAGTGCACCATACACTGCACCGCACGTGTTACAGCCAGATCCCAGCTAATAATGTGGACACACTAATACATTATGCAATACTGTACATCTGTAACAGTTGCCATCGTAATACTGGTATATAATCTGTCGGTGCACTGTACAAGGGTGATGTTTCACATGTGTCCCTACTGTAGGCTGTGTGTGCCACCATTATGTTAATCCATGTGGACACACTTCACAATGACAGGACGTTAGTTATCTCACAGCCATCTGACATACCTTTCCAATACCCCATTATGGTCACCACTGTGATGCAGTGCATTTCATAGCAACAATACATGAACATGTACAGCATGCATTCAGGGTAGGTGTGTTAGATGTGTGCATGGCATATATCATAGCCATTATATGCCCTGTGTATTTGCAAGAATCAATAGAACCCATACTCATCAGCCACAGGCTGCTGCCTTGGTGGTATCCCGGAGGGACCTGCATAAGAGTGTGAGAGATACAATGTTAGTGGTCACAGCTGTGGCATTGCTACAGGGTGGGTGCAGCATTATACTACATCAATGGTACAAGTTCATAATACTAGCAGTTATGCACATCTGTTCATTACTACTATGCAGCAAACAATATTTATGACATGTCAGATATGCATGCTCTACAAGACAGATGTACAGATAGCTATGAAGAGGATGAGGAATGGAAAGGCTGTTGGTCCAGATGACATACCTGCGGTTGCTTGGAGGTGTTTAGGAGACATGGCAGTGACATGCTTAACCAGGTTGTTTGATGGAATCTTGGAATGTAAGAGGATGCCTGATGAGTGGTGGAAGGTGTTTTGGCACTGGATGTTAAGAATAAGGGTGGTGTGTAGAGCTGTAGTAACTACAGAGGTGTAATATTGACCATTCACAGCATGACATTATGGGACAGAGTAGTGGAAGCTGGTTTAAGATGGGAGGTAATTAACAGGGATCAGAAGTATGGTTCCATGCCAAGAAAGAGCATTACAGATGCAATGTTTGCTCTGAGAGTGTTGATGTAGATGTACAGGTTAAGTCAGAATGAGTTGCATTGTGTCTTTGTGGACATGGAGACAGCATATGACAGGGTGCCTAGAAAGAGGTTGTGGTATTGTGTGAGGAAGTCAGGAGTGGGCGAGAAGTATGTTAGAGTGGTACAGCATATGTACAAGGGTAGTGTCACAGCATTGACATCTGCAGGGGGGTGAAGGATGCCTTTCCAGTGGAGGTGGGATTACATCAAGGATCAGGTCTGAGCCCTTTCTTAGTTGTGGTGGAGATGGACAGGTTGACAGCCAAGTTCAGACAGTAGTCCCCGTGGACTATGCTGTTTGCAGATGACAGTGTGATATGTAGGGAACAGGTTGAGGAGACCCTAAAGACATGGAGATATGCTCTAGAGAGGAGAGGAGAGGAAGGAAGGTCAGCTGGATTATGACAGCATATCTGTGTGTGAATGAGATGGAGGATAGATGAATGGTGAGGATGCAGGGCATAGAGTTCGCACTTGGGATCAACAGTTCAGAGTAATGGCAAGTGTGGAAGAGAGGTAAAGACAAGAGTAAAGGCAGGGTTAAGTGTGTAGTGAAGAGTGTCAGGACTGATTTTTGCCTGACAAGTACCAGTAATAGTGACAAGGAAGGTCTACAAGAGGGTAGTGAGACCAGCTCTGTTATATGGGATGGAGACTGTGGCATTGACAAAAAGATGGGAATCATAACTGGATGTGGCAGAGTTAAAGATGTTATGATTCCCATTGGTAGTGATGAGAGTAGACAGGATTAGGAATAAGTATATTTGAGGGTCAGCCCAGATTGGACAGTTCTGAGCCAAAGCCAGACAGGTGAGATTGCATTGCTTTACTCATGTGCTGAGAAGGGAGATGCTTATTTGTGGGAAACAGATGCTAAAGATGAAGCTGCCAAGTAAGAGGAGAAGAGGAAAGCCATAGTTAAGGTTTATGGATGTGGTGAGACAGGACATGCAGGTGGTTGGTGTGACAGAGCAAGATGCAGACGACAGGTAGAAATGGGAAGAGGTGATCCACTGTGAAAACCCCTAACCGGGAAAAGTTGAAGGAAGAAGATGATGCTCTACCTATACAGATGTATATGCATATGTAACAGTGGTCTACTAATGTTCCCTGTGGTCTTACCTGCATGCTCCTCAGCTAGTGCATAGGTAGCACCTACCTCCATAATGCTGTCTGGCAGTTGCTGTTGATTTCTATGGGCAGGTGCACTGAGACTGCTGCGTAGTTCCTCCACCCGTGTCAGGGGGGGGGGGATAGACTGCATGACCCCCCCACTGTTGCAAGATGATCCCCCTGGACTGCAGCAGCATGGGGATGGGCATTGCAAAGCAAGTCTGAGCAATGATGCCAGACCAGCTTATAGGCTCGGTTATGGTGTCCATCATCATTGACCCTGTGGATTAGGTCATTCCAAAGGGCGGTCCGCTCCTGCTGGTCCTATGCTCCCCTTCTGACCATTATGGGGTAGTGGTTGGTGAAGTATCCAAGGATGACTTCCATTTCTCTGGCAGAGTATGTCTGAAGCCTCCCTATGTTCATGTTGTCTAAAAGTCATAAAGATGGAAACAGGTCTGAGCAACTCATACAGTAAGGTTACCATAGTTTATAATATACATTTCTGTCTCCCCCCCAAACTGCAACAACAAACTATTCACACAACCCAATATGTATGGCACACCTTAACTAACATTGGGATATATTTGTATTGTATTGTAACACACTTTGTGCTATGTGTTTGTGGCCATGTTCCCTGTGTGGACACTAATTGCTGGTGTGTTACACACTGTTCACCTGCATGGCATTTTCAGGCCGCTATGGTTCCATATATGAATGTGGTATGCTTGCTATGTGATTACTGCACATCTGACATTCTGTGTTATTGGGAATATCTATGCATGGTCTTGGACATGTTTAGGGATTGTGTAGAATATTACTACCCACATATGTTCTATAACAGTAACACAATAGCATGTTTAGGGGATATTTGCCAGCAGAGCCACCTCTCCAACACCACCTGGCCATGTTACCAGGCCACCTCACATGTGGGACCCACCCTGGGGCCTACTGGTCCACACTACCTTCAGGTGGAACCTCCTCAGGGGATGGTGTCCCCCCAGGGGCATACACAAACATGCTCTTGTAACCTGTGGTCAGGTTCAGGGTTTGGTTTATAGGGAGCTACACACAAACCAGGGGGATATTCTACAGCACCATGAGGCCCTCATGACACACTCACAGGGTCCACATGCTACTCCACCTCAGCCTCCAACCCAAGCACCTTTAGGTCCGTGACACTGCTGTTGTGACTGTCAGTGGGTGGGACCCTTGTTCCCATAGTGTCCATATTGGGACTTATGTGGCTTCCACATTGCAGATGACAATCACCATCCAGGGGGTTTGCCCACCACATGTGTCATATATCACCCCTGTAGGCTCTCTTCTCTATCTACCAACCCAATCAACTGCCGCAACTGTACTGGCTATCTTTACCTGAGTCCCTGTTCCACCTTCACACACAAGGACAATGAGGTCCCAACAAGGGGCTCACAAGTGACATACCTGTCCATGTTGCACATAGTTACTGCTGTACAGTTGTGTGCATTGATATGTGTGATATCCCCTCCCACATAGCATGGAGCAGTGTGATGGAAACATATTGAGCATATATATATCTGCACATGTGTGTGTGTGTTTGTCTATATGGAGACACAGGCATGCATATATGTGTATATACATATATATATATATATATATATATATATATATATATATATATATATATATATATAATTATGTTGTATATATCTGTTGATATATATGTATACAGGTAGATGTCTGTATATCTGTAGACATACATGTAGATTTATATAAATGCATGCATATATATCTTCAAATATACATACATGTATATAGTTATATAGATATATATGTCTATACATGTATATATATATATATATATATATATATATATATATATCTATATACATATATATATATATATATGTATATATATATATATATATATATATATATATATATATTTATATATATATATATCCAGATATCTTTCTCTACATATGTATATATTTATAGTTATATATAGCTATATATCTATATTTATATCACACAGACAAACCTAACTAAGAAAACACGGATATATATATATATATATATATATATATATATATATATATGTCTATATATATATATATATATATATATATATATATATATATATATATATATATATATATATATATATATATATATATATATATATATATATATATATATATATATATATATATGTATATATATATATATATATATATATATATATATAGTACACTCAGACATCAGGTCCACAATATCTAACTCTCCTTCCTGCACAGCTAGGGTGTTCTGCCTTGCTACAACACAGACATGTGCCACATATGGACACAACCTAACATTAAGGGGGTATTTATACAGACAGATTGCAGGCATACCTATTACACACTTATGGCATTTCAGCATGCTACATTACACATTGCCCTGAGTATCCTGCTAGTGTTGGGCTCTGGAACTCACATATCTATCATAATGCCATTACCTCCACCACCGGCTATTGCCCACACTACTATACATGTTTTCCATTACACTACACACAGTATGATTGCTTATATCTTGTCAGTCAGTGCTGCTCTGCACAGTTGATGCCAATGGCCCACTACCGATAGGGACAGACTCTAGTGTCCATAGCATTTGTTCAGCTCAACATCATTACAACAACAACACCTGCTGGCACATATGCATACTTCAACCTAATCTATCCCATTATTATGGCCTGAGTACTATTGTCAATTAAATGCATATATACTTCACATACCTGTTGTGTGAGTCATGAGTCTTCACAAAGATCTTTTTGGAGGCCTAGCCTATTTGTTTGTGTTTTTTTTTTTTTGGTCTCTGACTGAGTGTCTCTCTCCAATAACTGGATTGATCTGCTTTGAATAGATTGTGGCATGGCTTTTGTAGGTGATGCACATGATCAGATAATGGCCTGTGCACTAATCAGTGTCCTCCACTTGTTTCCTGCATGCAGCATGCTTTGTAGTACTTCCAATTAACACTGTCATGGCAACCCACTACTAAAAATCCCTACATCATTTGGGCATGGTCCCTTTACCTTTCCTGTATGGTGGAAATCCTTCTTGTCTGGGGGCAGCATTGTTACAGACAGCAGGTAGCAAGACCTCTTAGAAGTGGAATTGCAGCCTCAAGGCAGCTACTTATTTGTATCGGCTTCAGTAACTACAGACACTGTATGAGTAGTGTTGGTTTATGCATTGTATAGCACCTGTATTGCAGGGTTTGTGTGTACATACTAGTTTATTATGGACTGCAGTCTGTCTGCATAGTTCTCATATGTGAGCCTATGTTTTGTCTGTCTACCACATAGGTTTTGTGCCAGATATATCACTGGCAGTGTGTGCGTTGAGAGCTATCAGTAGGTGGCTACATCCATTTGTGTTTATGACGTCATATTTTTGTCTAAATGTGTGTTACAGACTATCCTGTAGCAACAGCAACATGCTCAGTGTATTACAACACTATTTCACATATGGGCCTGTGTACTGTCCTCTGTCCTCCACTGACACACCAGGCTTTGTACATATGTCATGCAGTAAGGGGTTATTATGTGTTAGCCAGTGATAATGTCATGCTGCCATTCCTGCCATCATTCAAGTGCTGTTGGGCACCCACACATATTGTGGGGAAGGGTCCATATATATGTAGGCTTCATCTGCACAACACATGTAGGGCCCTTTGCAGTGCAGAGGTCAGTGTATGTAACCATGTTTTATGCTCCTGTAAGTCAGTCTGGTGGGGGGAGGGTGTAAACACCATCATTAACTTCAGGTGTTAAAACATGTGA
Source organism: Protopterus annectens (assembly GCF_019279795.1). Taxonomy (NCBI): domain Eukaryota; kingdom Metazoa; phylum Chordata; order Ceratodontiformes; family Protopteridae; genus Protopterus; species Protopterus annectens. The sequence goes on along the minus strand of NC_056740.1, from coordinate 87,075,768 downwards.
GGTGTATAAGTAGTAAGCTGGCTTAAGGTATATGGCTGTACATTACCATAAAATTCACCTTGAGAACAATGCTGGCCTACTGATTACTGCCATACAGCCTGTTCTGTTTGTCAGTGCAATTGTGATGAATTCAGTTATGCATTGTTACGTAACAGGTACATCCCATTGTGTAAACCGAGGTCTTTTCACCCTAGGAATTGTGTACAGAGTGTAGTTAGAGGCTGTTGGGCTATACATCTGCATTACTTACTGTTGATTGATTGTTATCCTGTGTCCCAGTCAGTATTTTCTGTTGTACTACCTGAAGGCCTTGGTCTGGACAGCAACATATGTTATGCTTTCAGATTACTGTCTTAAATGATCTGTTTGACATTTGCATTTATCTGCTTGCATGTATTTCAAAGTATAGACTGCAATATGACATGGCATATAAAACTGTAATCGTACACAAATAAAGCTTTAAAACATATGGAAACCTGTGTGTGGTGTTACATCCTTTGACTTCTCTGTTGGTATATGTTTCAGGCAACAATTGTCTTTTGTATGGGAGAGTCATACACTGTCCATCTGATTAGGTTTCAACTGTAGGGTGACTGACTGTTCAGTGTGGTGTGCACACTCTAATAATGTAACTTCCTAGACATACGTCTGTGTGTGTATCTGTAGTTACATATATGTCTATATATGTATTTATATGTATATAGACATATATATGTATCTCCATACCTGTGTCTGAGTATATGTATCTTATGTTGTATTGCTTCCACATTGTACTTACACTATGGTAGCCAGACTGTAATGTATGATATGTTATCAATACCAGCCTCACATCATACAGGTGGCATGCCTCACTGTAAACCTCTTGTGGCCATGCTGTGTCAAGTCCTGGTTATTGGATTCACAAAAGTTGGTATTGTAATGCAGGGCAGGCATGTTTGTATGGGAGGGGGAATATTGTTAGGTGTAAGACATATGTTGCTTGAGCACCCTCACCACCATTAACAGTGCCTGTGGTCATAAATGTCTTTGTTATGTGCTCTGTTATATCTATACATATATATCTGTATATGGATCTAGGATATTTGATCGAAAGATCAAAAGTCTGAATCCATTACCACCGAACACACATTAATGAAAGCGCTTTCATCAAAAAAGCACTTTCGTTAAAGTGTGTTTAACAAAAAAAAAAAAAAAAAAACACTAAATTAATGTTTTTGCAGGGGGGCAAGCCCCCCTGCACACCCCCCTACTTTAATATTCTCCCTCCAAGATCGCACTACAGTGGGGAAAAGGGAATTTTCCCTTATCTGCACCATAGGACAACCTCTGCAACAGGCATACTTACTCAAAAGTGCTTCTTCAGAGAAAAACACTTTTTCGTATCCTCGCTCGTAATGGATTCGGACTTTTGATCTTTCAATAAACAGTCCTAGTTCCATCTGTAGATATATATATATATATATATATATATATATATATATATATATATATATATATATATATACACACATATATTTTTTAAAGAACCGTTCCCTAGACTATCTGCCCGTCTTGCATGCTGCTGGCCTGGCCGTAGCTCATCCACTGGACTATTTCCTAGTCCTCTCCAGTTGCGGCCACCTGCCCAGCGGACTACCCTCCTTTTGAAGCTCCTCAAGCTTAAGTGGAATACCAGTTCCTTCATGGAACCCTATACAGCACCTTCCCTAAGGACTGCTGCATCTCGTCCACTGGACTATTTCCTAGTCCTCTCTGGTTGCGACCACCTGCCCAGTGGACTACCCTCCTTTTGAAGCTCCTCAAGCTTAAGTGGAATACCAGTTCCTTTACGGAACCCTATACAGCACCTTCCCTAAGGACTGCTGCATCTTGTCCACTGGACTATTTCCTAGTCCTCTCCGGTTGTGACCACCTGCCCAGCGGACTACCCTCCTTTTGAAGCTCCTCAAGCTTAAGTGGAATACCAGTTCCTTCATGGAACCCTATACAGCACCTTCCATAAGGACTGCTGCATGTATGTACTTCCTATTGCTCCTGTCTACTTAATGAGTTTTATTGAGCCACTTGTTGGTGGTATATTGTCCTAGGATAGGGCTCTGCCTCGAGTCTGCCAGCAGCATGCCACAGTCCTAACTATCTTATTTTTCTCCTGCCCACCTTTTTAACCTGTGCCTGTTTTTCTAGTACCCTTACAAACTAGGGTAGTAATTCCTAACCAAGGCCACTAGATGGCAGTATAGGACTTTCTTCATTCCCTATTCGGAATTCCCTCACATAGAGAAACATTCTAGCTAGGTTCTTGTAATTATTCCCTCGTAGTATTATTGTTCCCTCCTGAGGCTTTCTCCTTACCCCTGCTCTCCCAAACCCACTAAAATTAAGGAACATTTTTTTCCTACTCAGTTCTCTCATCATACAACTAGTTTAGCCTACATTACCTGATTAGCCCCTCCTGCCCTCCCCACTTTGACCCCCGTATTTCTAGTAATTCTTTATCTCTCCAATACTTTAACTCTGTCTGCACCCTCTTAATTCCCTATAAGTCTCTCTGTTCTACCTATATACATCCTACTAATTCCTTCTCTAGGATAGCTTACCTGACCCTGGGAGTGATCCCAAACAAATTGACTGATTGTCTTTTTTCTTCTGGCTCTCCTTCTCCTTTGTTCTACCCGCTCCGTTCACCCTGTGGGCTCAATCTGCTCCCCTACCCTACCCCCAATTCCCTCCCACCCCAGGGGTCCTACAGTTATAGCTCAATAGCCCTACCCCCTACTCCATCCACCTATAACTATACCCTTATAATTAAGCCATTTTTTTCAACTCCACCCACTCTTTAATATTCCTATCTGTTCCTCCTCTAAATAACTCCCTCTTTTAAATCAAATATTCACCATTAACTGCCCATTATTATACCTATCTACTCACTGTCTCTTTGTATTCACCTTCACTCACTATGTATAACCCACACATTTCTAAAAATAACATCCTACTCTCCTCCTTCCTACTCCTAAATGCTCTTCTCGTTGCTTTCTCCCTTACCTTCTATGAAAACACAAACTTACCTGAATCTCAACTAGCACTAAAACAAACTACTTTACATTCTCACTACATCTCACAACCACACATCAATATAGCTTCATAATCTTCCTACCTCATGCCTCATTACCATTGATCAACTCATATCAATTTTTTTCAATTTCTTCCAAACTTTCCAAATACCTACATAGTCACCAGCAGCTATTATTCCTATATGGTGACATTCATCCCAATCCAGGCCCAAATAATCACCACCCTACCATCCCCATAGTAAACCAAGCTAATTGTATAATTCCTACCCCCAATCAGAACTCTCTCCATATAGCCCACATAAATATTTTCAGCCTAAACAACAAAACAACACAAATGCATGCCCTTCTTGACCTATATTCCTTCGATATCCTTTGTCTAACTGAAACCTGGCTAAAAGCAGATACCAAGGATAATGACATACTACCTCCAGGATATAATATCATTAGACTTGACTGACACACCAAAAAGGGTGGAGGTGTAGCTATACTTTACAAAACTGAATTACTGGTTACCTTACTAGATACAAAACCACCCTTACAAAACAACAGTGAAATCTTAATCACCAAACTACAAATTAATACTTATAAATCCATTTATATCATTTGTTGTTATATACCCCCAGGTAACAATATTAATACCCTTAAAAACTTACTGTACTGGCTCTCAAACTCCTTCCCTCAGGATACTATATTTCTAGGTGACGTTAATATCGATTGGAATTCTTGCATCTCCCAAAAACCCACCTCTCACATAAACCTCTATGGCTTTATCCAAACCATTACTGTCCCCACTCGAATAAACAAAACCAGCTCCAAACAAAGTACCCTAGACTGGATTTTAGTTAATAGCAACCCTATGATTTATACTACAGGCACACTACCTGATAATATCAGTGACCATTTAACCACTTTTATCACCAGACAAAACAGCCCTATCTCCAATAATACTCAAGTTAGAACTACCAGGAACAAAAGCAATTTCAACCAAACTAACTTCCAATTAGAGCTCAAAGCTTGTAATTGGTCTCCCCTAAAATACTTACCTCTCAATGAAGCAGTCTCATACTTTAACAACAAATTCCTTCAAATCCTCAACCTCTATGCCCCTACTAGATTAATTAAAACCAAAGCAAAGCCCGCTCCTTGGCTAACAAGAGAAACCAAACAAAAATGTTACATAGAAATAGAACCTGGGCCAAATGGTGTAGTACTAAAAACCCATCTGACCGCCAAACATTTAAACAACCGAGGAATGCAACAAAGAAACTTATATTCCTTGATAAAAAAAAATATTTTTGGAATTTCCAACATACCCAACACCAAAACCCCCAGAAATTCTGGTCAAGTATCAATAAACTACTACATCCAGGTAACTCTAAAACACCCAGTCCTTCTAACCTCACTCAGAACATGCCTAACCAAATTGCTGATACTTTCAACAACTTTTTCTCAGACACTGTCACCTCTCTTGCTTCAACTTTATCTCCACAGTCCACGCAAGCACCTTATTCCCTCAACAAAAATCCCCCCTCTTTCAAACTGCAACCAATTTCAACAGATCTTATCTTTACTCTTCTTACAAAACTCAAACCATGTACCCCCTCAGCTGACCTTCTCCCAGCTGAATACCTACAAATTGCAGCCAAAGTAATTGCCCTTCCTGTCTCCATATTAATGAATCAAACCATAACTGAAGGCTTTATTCCAACCCTTTGGATGGAAAGTTTCTCATATCATTCCTCTACATAAGGGCAGTAACTCTTTCGAGCTCTCCAGCTTCCATCCCATAGCCTTACTTTCTCCATTAGCTAAAATCTTGGAAAGATGTATACATCGTCAACTACTTGACCACCTTCTCCAAAACAATCTTCTAGCAGACTGCCAACACAGTTTCAGACCCTATCACAGCACTACTACAGTACTCTTGTCATTCACAGACCATATTAATAAAAATCGGAACAACAACCTACTGTCCTCAGCGCTATTCTTAGACCTCTCTAAGGCCTTTGATATGGTCAACCATTCCCTCTTACTAAACATCCTCAAATCATTTGCCTTGGACACTCAAGCTATCCAGTGGTTTCATTCCTACTTAGAAAATAGAAAACAAACAGTTCTTTGGGATAATCACATTTCATCTCTTCATCCCATCACAATAGAAGTGCCACAAGGCTCAATACTAGGACCTCTCCTTTTTTCTATTTTTATTAACAATCTAAATATGTCCCTTCCTCAATCCATATGTATACAATATGCTGATGACTCAACACTGATATGTTCAGCATCCTCCCCAATTAAGCTTCAGAACACTACACAAGTCTTCGCAGCAGCAGAAAACTGGTTCTTTCAGCACTGACTCTTACTGAATCCTAA
>NC_056740.1:87047824-87065324 GCF_019279795.1 Protopterus annectens | reverse complement strand
CAACCACTGGGAGAGGTTTGAGTACAATAATAATATGTTGTGATGCCAATTAGACTAGATTACATGTGTCCAATGGACATATGTGCAAAATGGACAGCTATGTATGGAGCGTGATTTTTATTTGGGAACAGATTGCCCCCTTTTTTTTTAATGGAAAATGGGATGTTGGGGAAGGAGAGTCGGTATGCTTGGGGAGAATAAGTTGGGTTGGATGAGAGACAAGACAGACAAGATAGCATACAGGGCAGTATATGACACATGTGAGGGGGAGCACCTTGGATTGGGAGGGGTGTTTGGATGTCACAAGCTCATGAGCCCCCAAATGGAAACAGTGGGACTGAGATGTTGGGGAAGGAGAGTAGGTATGCTAGGGAAGAATAAGTTGGGTAGGATGGGAGACAAGACGGACAAGACAGCATTCAGGGGCCATATATGACACATGTGCAGGGGAACACCTTGGATGGGGAGTGGTGTTTGGAAGTCGCAAGCCCATGAGCCCTCAGATGGAAACAGTGGGACTGAGGTCCCCACCCATAGGCAGTCACCACTGCACCTTCACGGCCCCAAAGGTGCCTGTGCTGGGGCCTGTGTAGAAGGGGTAGGCTCACCCTCTAATTGCATCACTTGGCCCTCAAGCTGGCATAGTCATCATCATCATCCCCCTTTTTCCCATTTACATGGGGTCGGGGTATCGTGTTAACTGTCGCCAACTCTCTCAATTCAGTGCCACTCTCCTGCCTTCTTCAACACTCATGCCTGACTGTCGCAGATCTTCTTTCACACAATCCATCCACCTCTTTGCTGGATGCCCTCGCTTCCTCTTACCTTCTTCCTGTCTGTCCCAAATCTCCCTCACCAGATTGTCTTCTGCTTTTCTACACATGTGCCCATACCATCATAATCTGTTCTCTTTGATCTTTTCTGCAATTGGAGCTACTTTGGCTTCTGCTTTTATGTCCTCATTTCTTCGCCTGTCCCGCAGTGTGCATCCTACCACCTTTCTCAGGCACTTCATTTCCATCACCTCTAGCTTCTTCAACTGTTCTGCCTTTACTGCCCAGGTTTCTGTACCATACAGTAGTACTGGTCACACCACTGTCTTGTACACCTTACTATTCAGCTTCTTTGGCATTCTTCTGTCAAAGACTACACCTGATACTCTATGCCAGTTGGCTGCAGCCCCTCTGATTCTAGCTTTGACCTCTTCATTCAGACTACCCTTCTCCTCAACCACCACACCCAGATACTTGAAGCTGTTTACCTGTTCCACTATCTTCCCATCTATCTCTATTCTCAGCTTCTTCTGATTTCCCCAGTCTGCTGCCATTACCACTATCTTATCTGTGCTTAGTTTCATCCCATGTGCATTCAGATTTGCATTCCATTCTCCTATCCTTTGCTGAAGTTTTAGATCAGAGTCTGCTTGTACTGCCACATCGTCTGCATACAGCAGCTTTGTTGCTCTGACCCCTCCAACCTGTTTGCTGATGTAGTCCATTACCAGTATGAACAGCAGTGGGCTCAGAGTTGAACCCTGGTGTACACCCACTCCCACTGGGAACCCCTCAAGCTGGCATAGCCGGTCTCAAAACTCCATATCAAGCTCCCTACACACCACAGCCTGGACCTTACAATGGGTGACATGTTCCTCTCCATGCCCGCTCCCAGGGGGTGGCGAGCCCCATTCCCTGCAGTGGTTCCACCCGAAGGTGGTGCAGGGCCAGTGGAGGAGGAGGTATCCGGCTGGGCCCCAGACAAGCTGGTGCCCAGTGCCATGGCCAGCTGAGGTGGGACAGGTGGGTCCGCTGGGACCGGCCTTCCCATACGAGCTATGTTGTAGCAGGTTTATGACAGACATGGGTTAGTAATACTCAACAGCATTCAGGATTAGTTATAACAGCATGCATAGTTATTCCCATAACCCAAAACACTAGATGCAAAACAGTTTTAGAGCAAGCAGAACACATGCATATATCGAACAACAGTGGCCATTACAACAGCATTTAGGTTTCATTGATGGCAAAAGACCACCAACATGGGTGTATTTTGACATGGCACATGTATAGGAGCAAATGTGAATATTTATAAACCATTAGGACATATGTCCCAACATTAGTCTGGAGTGTACACATACCGACTGAGGTGTGTCATTGGGTTATTTTTGCACATATGGTAAAGGTGAGAGAAAGAGTTTAATTAACAACTAATATATCCTTGTAGATTTCATAACATTCTTAGTCACTGCAGTGATCTGTCCCTTACATGTATTATTACACTACCCAATGGCCCTATATTGTACACTGGTATGTTTATAGATGATTATATACGTGACCTATGTCTTACATAAGGCATGACAAGATGCAGGTGTTAATGCAACATATGTTGAGAACTGATCTCATAAACTTTGGGTGAGGTACTAGAATAATAGGTTTGTTTTCATATACATTCACTGAGTATGTACACGTCTGACTATCAGTTATATGTCATTAACGGCTGCCTACATTTCTTGGATCATCACACTGATTTTTCAGGGGAAGAGGGTACCAGGCTGATGATGTGGGCCATTTATCTGGACATGCTGGACCGATTGGAACAGTTGTGGGGTATGAATATGCATACGACTTTCTATCTGAGCATTCTAGCAAATTCTGTACAATTGGGTGTAATTATGCATGCAGCTTTCTATCTGAACATGGTAACAAAATCTGTACAGTTGTGGAGTATGATTTTGCATACAACTTACTAGCACTCCCGGGATTCAACCCCCTGCTGTGTGTGACAAAAAAGATTATAGTTAACTTCACAGTACAATGGGCTATCAGGGAATTGCTGTGAAGCTTTCTATTATTTTCTGTCCAAGTCTGACTCATTTGTACAATATGACTGCGCTCTTGGCACTTCCAACATTGTTATACAGAACTTCATACACATTTATCTGCATACGACAGTGTGGGTAACACTGCTTAATGCAACAGTGCTATTAATAGTATGCAACAGTTCAACAACATGTGAAAGAAGAGTAAACAGAAGCACTCCAGGGGTTATACCGTTATTCACAGAGTATTACACATTTATTTCTACTAGTATGACACTTTCTAAGGCTCTTATATTTATTTGTTATGACAGTACATGCAGAATAATTACTAACCTGCCTTGCGACAAAGCCTTTGCAACCTAGCATCATGGGCTTGCTGGTTCACAGCCTGCTCATCTGCAGCTGTCAGAGAAATACAGTGATATTTAGCCATACCTATCCATAGTATACACAAGCTAGTCAATTATTAACTATTTAGTAGAATGAGTACTTACTCACTACTGGGGCATTAGGCATCTGCCAAGACTCCTGGATCCACTGTTCCAGTACATCCCCCCTCCACCGCTTCAGGTTAGCCTGGTGGTGCCTGACATGCTCACCAGTCCGGGAGATACCTGTGGCACTGGTGAGGTCAGGGGTGAGACTGTCCCAGGCCTCCATTTTATACTGCAAGCCCTGGTACTGGCATTGCAGTAGTCTCTGCTCATGATGTTTTACCAGGAGCCATACCATGATTTTTGACTCCTGGCTGCCCCAGCGCTATGCTCTAAATCAAGTGCCTTCACCCACACCAGCCATTCTGCCTGCAGTAGGAAGCTACAACCAGTTATGGGAAGTATTACCACCTGTGGGGTTTAAATACAGCCAATTTCCTGCACTTTTCCATGATTGGCCGGTTTTGAAAAGACTAAGCTATGGGCACACCTGTTTATCTAAGGTTGGCAGTGCTTAAAGAGGTATACCAATAGACAGATTGAATTGGCTCCCCTACACATTGCTTACACTTACTAAGTTCAGCTGTGCTGCGTTTAGTATTGCTTAATAGTTAATTAGCATTATATTTGCCTTTTGGCAGTGATTTATTATTCATTACAGGTTATATATGTGTCTGGTATCCATGATTCATGTGTATATACACTGTATGGGGTCCTGGGGACTTCTACACTTTATTACAATAACACCTTAAATCTATGCTTACTGCAGTACACCAGTTCACATATTTATGTTCTGTGGCAGGTTATACAACATCACACTGTACATAGATTCAGTTCACATTTGGTTTGATTTTCCTATGGTGAGGATTAGTTTGCTGATAACTCATTTAGATGTGTTACTAAGATGGCTTAGTGGTTAACTACTGTGACTTTAGTGTTCAGGGTCTTGCAGAAGCTGTTTATTTTTTTGCTGGGCAGAACATGGGCCATTGGGTACTGAGTGATTAAGGCACTTTAAAGAAGTTGTAAGTGGGTGTGCGTGTGTTTGCACAGAGCTAAGCAGTGCTAAGCACTGGTTATAGTTTCTTATACTCAGCTTCTACTTTGCTTAATCTGTGTAGGCAATGCTTGCCCCCCCCCCCCCGCAAACACACTTAAACATGCTTACTAGTGCTTATATGTGCTTACTACTGCTTATTTGTGTGTAAACCTGATTACTAGTGCCTTATTCATTATGACACTGACATTTCACATGTGCATTTAATGCAAAACTCCAGTTCACATTTAAATGTTATTTAGTAGGTTATACAGCAAAAAATGTTCATATACAGATTTTACAAGGAAAATGGGATGTGCTGTAGTGGGACTTAAACCGGGAATGCCTGCTCATTAGGCGGATGCTCTGCCCACTACACTATTGCTGTGCTGATTCATTTGCATATATCTTCCTTGTTATCCTCTTCAGCCTTTTAAGCTGCTTTAACCATAGCTAAGCGATGGGCACCCCCATGCACCTATGGTTAGCCATACTTGGATTTAAGAAAAATAATAATAAAGGGTTTTCTTCAGTTTATTTATTTGTACTGTTGCTGTTGTATACATGGAGGACTATTGGTGGGGATATGTGGACAGCTATGAGTGGCCTCACTCATTTATTTCCACTTTCTGCTGTTCTACATTGCAGGGGCATGTTTATTCTGAGACCACTCTTCTCAGACATGCCTCCTGCACTTGTCCATGCTCCATGTAGGATTAGGGGCTCAGGCAGCGTGCCTTCATTAATATGCATGGTGCACTGCCATCAGGCTTATAAACAGCCGATTCCGTGCATGACTAACTTAGTCATGCACGAAAGGATAGTGAATCTGGGGGATAGTTATACTAAAGTGAATTGAAATTAAAGGTTATCCTCTATTCCTAAGCATTATTTATAATCTAGACAAAAATTAGAAGGCACTGAGATGATATGACTGAAAAGTAGACTTTGCAAAGAAAAAAAGGTTTTCAAAAAGAGGAAAAAATGATAGTATGTGACATAGAACATGCAAATATGGTAGTCAGGATTTGAGATAAAAGCAGTGAGTGAGTGATTGATGAAGAACAACCTGGCTATAGAAAGGATAATGTTGAGTTGGCTCTGATTTCTGCATAAAGTGCAAGATGTACCACAGTTGTACGGAAAAATAATAGAGAAAAAAAAAATCCAAATAAATAATGTGGTTTGCATTAATAGGGCATATGCAACAGGTCAGACATCTATCACCTGTAGTTTATAACTAAATGTACTCTGGGATTTAATAAAGCTTACACAGAGCTAATCTCCATGTAATCATGGTGGCATGGCTCGAAAACAGAGTTTAGAGCCTGTGCGATCTAGTAAACAAGGCTGGGGGTGTGCATGAGCCTCCCAGCACTATTCCAACATGGATGTGATGAAATAATGCAAATCACATCATTTGCTGGTGAAAACCATACAAATGAGGTGAATTTGCGATTCAGCAAGCAGACAGGCATCTGTGTTGGAGCCGTGTCTGTAGCAGAAATGTTTTCAGTTAGTAACCATGTACATTTCGGCAAAAATAAAAAACAGGGGTATGACAGCTCAAAGTAAAGCATGTATCATGTTTATTAGACATGCCAATGGCAAAAACTATGGTCATTGGCATGCTAAAATGTTATAAATTTGCAAAAATCAAAAATTTTGTTTTGGCCAATTTCAGCCTTTTAAGTGGAGCATAGTGGTGTACAAATGCGATTGTGCAGAAAATTAAAAAAAAAATCAGTAAAAAGGCAATTAAATGTGGAACATGAATTTTGCCATTATAGTGGGCAGCATGCAGACTCATAACAATAACAGGTAACAGTGTTTGCTAAGGACATGGGCTCCGGTATAGTGGTATAACTAGGGTATAAGCCAATAGGGGTATGTAAATGAGCTAACATTATTGAATAGCAAAATGGAAGACTGTGTCTGCAGATACCTAACCATGTAGGAGCTATAATGTAGTGGTGTAAGCAGAAGAAGGAGCTGACATGAAAAGGTGTGTGTCATGTTTGGTGTAAGCACATTGGAGCTCTGCAGCTCCTATTTACGTACAGCTAAGCATTGCTAAGCAAGGGGGTGTGTCTGAGGCTGCTTAGCTAGTTCAAGAAATGATAAGCGTATTCGTGTCCAGGGGAGGGCCTTTTCTGCTCAGCAGTGTTTACATTAGCTCCGCGGGTTTGTGGGGCTTAAACACAGCAGAAATAGGGAAAAAAAAGGTTATAGCAGAATAAAGGAAATTAACTACAAATCACTTATATGGACTCTGCCACTCACAGTAGCCAATTCAAACCCCTCAGTAATATAGCTGGCAGGTGGAATGTATCATAGTCAGCCAATCACACAGTCAGCATCTGCAGCATACCAGTATAAAGTATGCAAATAACTTTCAGTCTGTTTTTTCCCACAAACTCTGCACCATTGGTGTACACACTTGGGAATTTTAACTGACAAAATAATTGGGGCTGCTGCTGCTTTGCTACATCTGTATGTGCTACAGACTGAGGGAGGTGATGAAGATAATGCTGACAAATGTCCTAGAATGAGGAGGAGAAGAGTGTTCAGACCCAAGGTAACCTTCCAGGGTCTACATGATCTGGAGATACTAGAGAGCTACAGGGTGGACAGGGACATACTTCAACAACTCACCAAGCCCTGCCGGCCTCACCTCAAACCCAGAGTGAACAGAGGGGAACCCATCCCAGTTAAAACCAAGGTATGTGTAGCCTTACGAATACTAGCTACAGGTTCTTTCCAAAGACCTACTGGGGACATCATGGGGGTCTCACAGGCATCTGCATCCAGAGCACTCTGCCAGTTCCTGGATTCCATGCTACCACATGCCAGTGAGCACATTTATTCCCCCAGCACCCCTGAGGAGAGGATCAGCAATATGCATCTCTTCCACCATGTAGCAGACTACTCAGAGGTAATGGGTGCCATAGATTGTACTCACGTCCACATCAAAGCACCATCCAGTGAAGACAGTAGAGTGTATGTCAACTGCAAGGGCTATCACTCCATCAACTGTTAGGTCATGTGCAATGCTGAGGGCTTTATTATGAATGTGTGTGATGGCAGCCCTGGCAGCTATTATGACTCTCACATCTGGCATGCCTCACAGCTGTACCAGGCATTTTCCAGATGGGACAGCCCATATGGCCATGTTGTGGGGGATGCTGGCTATGCACTGGAACCGTGGATGATGGCACCCATCAGAAATGCACACACACACCCACTGAAGAATGCCATAATGATGCACATGCACAAACTACAAACATTATAGACGATGTGTTTGGAATGTTCAAGTTACGGTTCCACTGCCTTGACATATCTGGTGAAGCCTTGCAGTACTCTCCAGCCACATGTGTGTGCACATGTTCATAGTATGTACCATGATACACAATATGATCCTGTGGAAACAACTGTGGCAGGAACATCACAGGGAAGGGGCACACAGACCCCCACCATTGCCAAGGCCTCCACAGGTACAGGGGCACTTGGAGGAGGAAACCACTGAGTTTGCCCCTGTAGGGAGATGTAGACATGCCCAGTATGCCCTGGCCTTGGCAAAGAGGCAACACGTAGCACATACACTGACACACTAGGGACCCAGAGACTGACACCTCTCTCTGACTCACACACATAGTAAAATGGATGCCACACACGTCACACTACCGGTACCTTACTATGTAGAGGCTGTGTACTGCATGCATCTTGCAGAGTTAGCCCTCAAGCACCATCCTCACACCTGCAGCAGGCACAAGGTAAGTCACTCTTCTTAACAACAGATGAATGTAGTAGTATGTTTTTGTAGCATATCTCAGGTATTGCTGCATGTATGAAAAGGAATGAGGTGGCTTACCGGGATAGCAGCAGACAACTGACAGCTATGTGGGCAACAGGAAATGTCTGCCCAATACTGGCCTCCACAGAGTATGTAGTAGTTCCATAGGTGACAAAACTTACTGCAGTGTATGTGGGGGACAAATAAACTGGGGAGTCATAGGTCACATGCATGGATGTCAATGTTGGTGTCCCAAATGCACCCCTCAGCCTCTCTCAGCAAGTCAACCATAGAAAACCATTAAGAAATGTCTGGCAAAGGCCAACAAATAAGGACAATGATGAAATGGTCCTCTTACAGACTTACACAGTGATATCACAGCAGATCTTGCAGTTGCATGAAGTCTCTAAAGAAGTCTGAAACTCAAAAGTCTGCCATTACATCCTAGCCTTTGGTCTGTAGTGATATGCCAGTATTCTCCAAGACAGGCATAACACTATGCTAAATGGAATCAAAAAGTAAAGCCAACATCTGCACAGTCTGTGCAAATGTGTACAGTTGACAGGTATGCCCCCTCCCCAACACACCTTGTCCCCAGAGAAATGCAGTATAATGTATGTTTTTAGGGTAATAGAAGCAGAGCACACATTCCCAGGACTGTCCCAATCAGCTTGATAACTTGTTGCAGGTCCACAATATGCATGGGCAATGAGCTATGTATATGCGTGGTTAATACTGTCAGGAGGTGGGCATTACTTACTCTTGGCTGTTGTAGCTTAGTGGCCTAGGTACAGTACTGTGGTTGGCAGGGTCCATGTTGCAAGACCTTCTGTGCCAACTATTTTTCATGCAGCTACACCTATGGTAAGAGTTGTATACACTGTCCAGAAGTCAATATCTGTCACTGCAGGAAAGCTTGGCAAGTCAGGGACAGGGGACACACACATGGTCAGTACACAGCTCAGAGTAACTTACACAGTGAAAGTCAGTGTACAGCCATTCAGCATACCTCTCAACCTCTTAGAGCAAGAAATATGGGCAAAACCATATATAAAAGTGGGACAAAGGCCCAAAAATAGGGACAGTTTTTAAATATTGCTGTTACAAACCTAAAAAGTTGATAGAATAACAGGTTTTGCATTAGCATGAATTTTCTGAAGGTTATGAAGTCTGAATCTCAAATGTTCTGTCATTATTTTCTAACTTTAGTTTTAAATTATTTGCCACAAACTTGCCAGAAAACCACAATTTTATGAATAACAGACCAAAATTATAAGACAAACATTTGGACATTCTGCAAAAACTGTATAGTTGAGAGGTATGAGTCACACCATGATATGACTTTTTAGTTAAGAAGAATAACACACAAGCAGGTGATCCCCAGCTAGTATATCACTGAGGTGATGTACTGTTTACACAGCTTTATCAGCCAATCAGCTGTAGCCACACTTCTCAAGTGGACGGATTAGGCAAGAATGTCTATAGTTTGGCTCATAATTTTGGTCTGTGCATCATACATCTCATATATCTCAGGTAAATCTCTGTGATGATCTGAGGATTACTGTCAGTAAGTAATGACACAAACATTTCAGTGTCAGACATCATATATGTCAGACAATGTCTGCTAAAACAAACCCTGTTACACTAGCAACTTTCCACATTAATAAAAGCAATATTTACAGTATCTTCTGATGTTTGGGCCATTGTTCCCCCATTCTGTCAGTCTATCTCCAGATTCCTTGCACTAAAAGGTTGAAAGGTATGGCTGTAGCACACAAAACCCCTCACCGGAGTACAACTAACTCTGGATTGGAGTCCCACTCTTATTTTATAAGGTCATATTGGTCATGATCCTACACTTAGAGAATTACAGCCCATGTCTAAACCCACATCGGACTATATCACTGTATTGTGCATAGTTGTCTTTGCATACAGACAGATATGTACACCTGAACTGACTCTACCTACACCCATCAGACAAAATTACCCTCGACTAGCTGTAGGTGGCCCATAAGAAACATATTTGTATCTGTTGCGTGTGATACACAGACATATATCTGGGCAACATATAAAAATATTGCAAGCATACACACACATAGACATGGGAAAGAGAGAAACAGTGATAGAGAGAGACAGACATACAGACACACACACACACACGCACACATACACACACACACACACACACACACACACACACACACACACACACACACACACACACACACACACACACACACACACACAGAGTGAGTCATAGACAGGGATACCCTGCAAGGCATAGAGTGATGCCCTGCTGTGGACAGTTGCATACCAGTTGAAACCAGTTGCATGTGCCAGCATGAAGGTGAGCTTCACTGTGCAATAATACTAAGGTAGGGGTTGTAATATGACATCAACTGCCTTTGTGTGTGTGTGTGTGTGTGTGTGTGTGTGTGTGTGTGTGTTTGTAGGTTAAAGTATTATAAGGCCTTTCCCACTCAGTACACTTCCCATTGCTCTACTTTACAAGATCTGCTGATGTCATTCATCTTATAGTTACCTTTGGGTACTTGTCAGCCCTATAAGCCCTGTGGCATGTGTGATAACTGTGTAACTCTGTAGAACAAATAACTAGATAGGTAGGGGTTCTAATCTCAGTCCTGGTAAGTGTGTGCACATGCACATGTGTGTGTTTGTAGGTTAAAGAGTTTTAGGCCATTCCCACCCAGTACACTTCCCATTCCTCTACTTTAGCAGTCCTGCTGACATCAGCCACCTTAGAAGTACCTTTGAACAGCTGTCAGCCCTATAAGCTCCCTGGCATGTGCAATAATTACGTAACAGTATAGAATAAATAACTAGAGAGCAGGGATTCTAATCTTAGTTCTGGCAAATGTGTGTGTGTGTGTGTGTGTGTGTGTGTGTGTGTGTGTGTGTGTGTGTGTGTGTGTGTGTGTGTGTGTGTGTGTGTGTGTATGGTTGTAGGTTAATGTGTTTTGAGACATTTCCCAACCAGTACACTTCCCATTACTCTACTTTACAAGGGCTTACAATGTTATTCACCCTAGAAGTACATTTGGACAGCCCTCAGCCATGTAAGCTCTGTGGCAAATACAATAACTATATAATAGTGTAGAACAAATAACTAGATAGGCAGGCATTCTAATCTCAGCTTTGGCAAATATGTGGGCATGTATAAGTGTTTATAAGTATGCATGTTTGTAGGTTAAAGTATTTTGAGGCCTTTGCCACCCAGTACACTTCCCAGTGTGATACTTTACAAGGGCTTCTGATGTTATTCACCTTAGAAGTACCTTGGGACACTCTTCAGCCCTATAAGTTCCATGGCACATGCAATAACTGTGTAACACTATAATACAAATAACTATATAGGTAGGGGTCCTAAACTCAATACTGGCAACTGTGATAGTGTGAGATGCCATTTTGAGGAGTGTTAAAAGTGGTAAAACTGGGCAGGTAGAGGTTCGGATATCAGGAGGGGCAGGTCATGAATCTCTGTGTGTGTGTGTGTGTGTGTGTGTGTGTGTGTGTGTGTGTGTGTGTGTGTGTGTGTGTGTGTGTGTATGCGATTGTGTGCATGTGTGCGTGTGTGTGTGTGTGTGTGTGTGTGTGTGTGTGTGTGTGTGTGTGTGTGTGCATGCGCGTGTGTGTGTCTATATGTATGTATGAATGTACCAGCATACCTTTCAACCACTCACAGAAAGACATCTGGTCAAAGTCATATGGGAAGCTGGGGCAAACAGCAAACATTGAGCACACCCTTCACATATTGTTGTGATACACATGGGAAATAGATAGCAGAACAGGTCATGCCTTTGAATGCACCTTCCAAAGGGTATGTGTTGTTACATGACAATATCCATCATTAATCTGTAATGTCAGTCTGTCATGATTCTCCAAAATGTTGGCCAGAAAATCACAAGTTTATGACAGATGGAAAGGAATTATGTGTCAGACAGCAGGACAATCTGCAGACATATGCAGAGGGCAGAGGTATGGCCACCATCTGTACCCATGCCTCCCAAACTCTTAGAGCAATAAATAATGGGGTGACAAAGGCCACATAATAAGGACAGTTTTCAAATGTTGATGCTACAAACTTATAAAGGTGGTAGAATAACCGGCTTTGCATTAGCATAAATAGTCTGCCAGGTATGATGTCTGCAACTCATAGTGACTGTCATTATTTTTTGACATCAACCCGCAATGATCTGGCAAAAATCTGCCAGAAGAACACAAGTTTATGAAAAAATGGACCAAAAATATGGGACATGAATTTGGACATTCTGTGGAGATCTGTACAGTTGAAAAGTATGTCTGTACCACACTGCAGGTTGCAGTCCATGTTTGGCAAGGTGTCACCTGTGATCACAACTGAAACAGTGAAAAGAGGTCCCAAGAGTGTAGGACAAGAAACATGCCATACAGTTCTGTACTGATAGCATAGAGCAGTTATTGCACATCAGAAGCACCTTAATGTCATGAGAAATACTGTAAGCTGAGGTAATGTCACACAATGAATGTGTCATAGTAGCAAACTAGAGGAAGTCCTGTGTGCTGCCCTTACAGTGGGCATGCTATGTCCTGCCAACCATCACATTACTATACGGTGTGTCCCACACTCCACATTTGATAATGTCAGACACACATTGTGCATTGCCTATGTGTGTGCAATATGTAGACATGTGAAGACCCTGTCACTACCTGGTGCCAACATGATAGCTGAATCTGTTGGGGTAAAGTAATGGCTAGGCTTGTGAGGGACGTAGTGCAAGTACTCAAGTAACCTCCTCTGTATGTATGAGCCTGAGGTACTACAGAACATCCAGGTGACATGTATGAAGGCTAGCTGGCTGTTTCAAGGTGTATATATGAAAGGTCAACACTGTCTGCCTCCAGTGTCCCTCACACACTGTTTCATGCATACACACCTGGTAAACATGTACATATACAGCTGTACCTTGGCTATTAAAAGGTCACTGTTTGTCCACTCTGCCATACTTATCATTGGTAATGTCAGCAGGCCTACAGCCTGCAGACACACATACACCTGGAACACAAACAGAATACAATATGTGTGACTACAGTCCATCAGCAGTACAAACAGCTATAATGCATCATGGCTAAAATGGTACATACACTTTGATGTGTACCCATAAAAACTGCCAGCAGACAGCACCTTACACAGCATTACATTACTACACTGTACTATATTCACCATGTGCATTAGACCCATATTACCATGTTCCTGCATAGATGGTATGGATAACAGGGATGTGGCACAGGTATCATCACATGCACAGGGTGTGGTGTGGGTTTGCATGAAGCTTAGACTGGGCCATAAGGTTGGCATCTTGCATGTGTGTGTGTGTGTGTGTGTGTGTGTGTGTGTGTGTGTGTGTGTGTGTGTGTGTCTGTAGGGGTGGTGTTCAACTGGGCCATGCAAAGGAGCTGTGTGTGTGATAGTGACCTGCCTGTGATAGAGATGTGTGAGTGTTTGTATGCACACAGTCAAGCCATGTGATTGTCCTACACAGGGGTATGTTTGACAGTTATGGACAGTACATGGCAGGATGTACAGTTCATCATCTCCGGCCACTGACACAGGAACTGATTCTGCCAGGAGTCTCATTGGCATCACCAGGCCAAAGGCCAGATGCAGTACTACTCCCCAGTGGTGACTGCTGTCTGCTGGATTCGTGTCCCTGATGGGACCAGCCAGGACCATGTGCCCATGCCCTGCTGCATTGTGCTGTGGACAGCCCTCTCCCTTCGGTCATACTGGTGGTACTGCCACTATGGGAGTATGAATGTGCATGCCCATGTGGACTCTCAGCTGATCTTGGTGCTGACTTATGTCCATGTGGCTGATGCCCTACTCCCACCTCATGCTCAAGCACAGACATTGCATTGGAGAGCAATGGCAATGTCTCATCATACTTTCTATCCATGACCAAAAGAATACACACTAGAACTCGCCACAACCAAATGTCTCAAGAGAACGCAAAGAAGTTCTAGTAGAAATGCCACGATCCAGTTGATTAAAATCTTTTATTTAAACACAGTTATTGTTGGTTAAGCGCTTTCACCTACGATATGGTAGACTTCCTCAGAACACTAATATCCTGTCCCAAAAACATATAAATACACTAAAAAAGCCCGCCAAAATTAATCACATAATTGTAAAACAAGGGCTTAAAGTCATAGTAACATCACAAAGCATTTTTCACACTATACATAAAATGAATAAACAAACTCATTATACAATTGCTAGTGGAAAAATATAGAAAATGCTACACCTAACTAAACATTAAAATACTGATGACAATGCTGTCTGCCTGATAAAAACAATAAAAATCTATACTACTCTTATTGTATATATGTATATAAAATTAATAGATAAATAGAATTAAATCCTATATAAGTAAACATATGGAAAGTGTCAAATTGTTCAAAAACAGCATGACTCCGCCTACTACAGTGCATACTGTGGGCAATGCTGCTGCGGGACTCGATGTGATGACATCACCACGTTCAGTAGTGGACGACGACAGTTCAGAGGAGATCCCTAATGGTCAGCGCTCTGTGGAAAGGTTTCCTACATTACATTCAGGGCGTATGCTGGAGAACAACAGTAAAAATGGACATGGGAGTCATAATTCTCGCTCCATAAATTTGGCGAATACATCGGAGGATTTCTTTTTGTTTTCTGGCGCCAAACCGAAAAGGATACCACCTACTCGGACATCCTCTTCAGCAGTTAACAAAACGGAGGGGACCAAGATCTATCAGAGCTCCGGGGACACTCATAACTTACGTAAGACTGATAATTTGGTGGGCATGCCCCACCCAAATGACATTGATAACTTTTTGAAATTAACGTATGATTTTGAACCAGTATTTAAACAGAATGACAGGGGTAGACAACCATGTGAGTCTAACCCCATGTTGAGAGACATGATTTATAATTTTGGTAAAAAGCTCACTCAGATTAAAGCATTGCAGATAGATAATTTGTATTTGCGTAAATGTATTACCAGTGGCATTGTTCCTATGGGGTTACGCTTTTTTAAGCATCCCATAGGAATGGAGCTAAATGAGGATAATATACTAAGCTGCAATAAAATGTTTAACAGTTTTGGCATACAATTTATGGAATTCATAATTGTATGCAATGATAATAAAATTAGTACTCTACTACAAGAGGTTGAAAGTATGAATACTAATATTACTAATGATTTATTGTTTCCAAAATGAGAACAGTTGCACATTAAGCAATTTCAATATACAGAGAATAACTGTAAGAAAATATTTGATAGAAAGTGTAAGAAATTTGCTCAAGATACAAAACAGTATGCCAATTCTATGGCATACAAGTGGAATATACAAAATAATGGGTATAATCATAAAGTGAATGAAAATACAGTGAGGCGAGATCAACAGTTTGATAGGCACTATTATAATGATTTTTTAGAGGAGGAAATAGAATACAGGGGGAATCCCAGACGGGGTATGCATCAACGGAATTACAGGGAGGGGAATTATTGGAAAAAGTAGGGGTTAACAGTACAGACAGCATAACAAGGGAAGGTGCAATAAATATATTGAGAGATTTTAAAATATACAATTATTCACAAATTATAGTTAATGAAGTACATTTTCAGGTATTCTCCAAGGGTGTGAAATACATACCGCAAGAACATTTGATTTCGTTGATGCCTTAGTGGAACTCAAATTGTATATTAGAAAATTGAATCTGGGATTATTTTTTCAGAATAGTACATCTACACATGTTAATTCAACAGTTTTAAAGAGAAAAAGTAACTTTATTCCTCCTATGCATAGTACATTAGTGACATTTGAGAAGACTATAAGCAAACAGATATATCAGCTCAAAAATAGATGTCATAAGGAAGGAAATGTATATTTGTGGAACAAGAATCTTGAAAAAGTTCTGGAACAGCTGCAAACAGCTAATGTTAAAGTATTGGTTCCTGATAAGGGGGGTGGTGTGGTGTTTTTTGATATAGCCAGATATAATGAGAAGATATTTGATATTTTGAATAACACTGAACAGTATGAAATATCATCATTAAATCAAGTCAATATTGCACATCGACGCATTGACTTATATTTAGAAGAATATCTTTTGGACGAGAGAATAGATCAGGTATTATATTATTTTTTAAAAGTACAATACCTCTTACTTGCCACCATCAATGGTATACCTAAAGTACATAAAAATATTAATAACCCTCCATTCAGACCTATTATTTCTGGAACTTATAGTAAAACATTTCCTTTTGGAAAGGTCATTGATCAGTGATTGAAAAATATATAAAGAATATCCCGCATATTATCAAAGATTCTTGGGAATTTCTAGGGAAATTCACGCAAGACATCTGGGATTAGCAATATTCGTGACCATCGATATAAAGGACCTGTTTTCATGCATACCCAAAGGTGATGGTATAAATAGGTTTATGAATAGTGTTAGTACATATAGCGAGATGGGACAAGATAAGATAGATTTAATTTCAGAGTTTATTAATATTGTGCTTGATCATAATTTCATATACTTCGAGGGAGAATACTACAAGCAAAATAATGGAGTAGCAATGGGGGCAGCTTGTGCCCCCATATATGCCAATCTTGTATTGTTAGACTGGGAGAAAGAGTTTGTGTTGAATTCACCCTGGAAGGAGTATATGGTATTATACACCCGTTATTTGGATGATTTATTTATATTATGGAAGGGTAAAACTGAAGAACTTACTCGGTTCATCCATTATATTAATAATACTACAACATACTTAATGTTTACTCACAATATTAAAAATACAGGTATTAATTATTTGGATACATACATATTTTCTGATGGTACCAAATTTCAGTCAAGAATATATAGAAAAGACACCTTTTGCAACAGTTACCTCCAGTATTCCAGTAATCATCCACACTCTCAGAAAAAAAGTATCATCAAGGGCCAATCCATTAGAGTGGCCAGGATGACAACAGATAGGGATGATTTCCTTAAAGTGATGGCATATATTGGCAAATTATTCTTGGAAAGAGGTTATCCAGAGTATCTAGTAAAGGACGTAACCATGTACATCATTAAAGAATGGGGTAGGAAATATACACCGGTCCTAGGTATAGGACCACCACCAAAGCAGGTGTCCATAAATACTAGAACTGATAGCTGTGGACAAGAAGGAAAACATTTTCAGAGGGCATCTATATTAAAGTTTGGCAAGCAAGCTAAGGAGATCAAACATATTATTGATAACAACTGGAATATAGTTACAAGTGATGAGAATATCAATGATAAATTAGGGGCAAGACCATCCTATGTATATAAAACAGATAAAAATCTTAAGCGAATTATGGAAATAAGATCCAATGTATTCAATAAATAT